>NC_056726.1:1178713590-1178846090 GCF_019279795.1 Protopterus annectens | reverse complement strand
GACACTACACCCCTGCACTGCACACCATTGTCGGGTGAAGCAATGGCAAGGATTACCCCTCACCCAGCCTTGTACAGCCATCTTGCACAGCCAAACACTACACACGCATGGAGCAATGCATACCTGCATGCCAGTACTGGCACCCTGTGTCTGCATGTGGGTTGTGATGCTCCCAACCACAGTCACTCCCAGTATAAACCTCGTTGGCATACCAACAGTTGTTAAGCACTTTCACATGCCCTAGCCCATAGAACCTCCACGCATCCCCTGTGGTGCATGTGGTCCTGTGCATTACTGTGGTGTGGCAAACTAAGTAGTTACATTGTGTATTTGTGGCCCTGGCAAAGGTGTCAGTGCATGTCCATTAGAGTGTAGTTGTGGTGACAATGGCATCCATTCATGTGGACTGACATGTGTGCCACACCTAATGTATGTCTACTATATCTGTTGCAGATGGCACTCACTCACCTACACACATGTTCTTACAGCACAGCCACATGTCACCTTTGTGGCACATGTAGTAACGGCCTGCACATGTAATAGTAATGAGTAGTCAGGGGTTCGCCCCTGTACTATTCGGCGTGTGGCAGATGATGCTTATGGTTAAGTCTCCAAGCCTTTCCCTGGTGTACATTGCCTGCCCGCCCACACACTCTATGCTGGATGTGAAGGTGTACAGCAGCAGCATGTGTACTGTACGATATGGAAATGGTCAGCTGATGGCCTCTGCACCTATTGCAGTCTTCCTCTAGCTGACTGCATGTGGTACAGCTGTGATGGTGTTCCCATAGCCATCCACATGATAAACACAGTACAGTATCTAGGGAAACATGTTATTATCTGGCCATGACAATCGCTGTGAGTGGTACCTGGATGTGGTGTTGTGACACGGCATCACAGATGATATCTGCATGTACCTCAATCATTTTCCACAGTGGGAAATAGCTTAATGACAGGAGGGTGATGTACCACACATAACTACACTATGTAAGTATAGCTATGCTGCACTGAGACTACTGCCTGTTTAACATGTGTGTGGTAATGGCTATTCTGCATGTTATAAGACAGACATGACAGTACTTTGTTCATGAGGGACCCCCATCTGTAGGGCCATCTGTGAACTGGTCACTGTATGCAACCATTTGTTCCCTGTGTTACACACTGAACACACATCTGTGCACAGCAGAAGCATGGTGTGAGGATTGCAGACAGTAAATGATGATAGGGATGTGTTACTGCCATTGCATCCCTGACTGGACATGTGTCACATGAGACAGTGGTATGACTGACACTGTGTGGGATTCCTAGTGACAACCCAATAATGGGCAACTGTTCACAGCTGCCATCACACGTCTACTACACATTGTACAGTTGCCATGCAGTATATATGCATGTGTTGTGCTCCTTCTGTAAATGTATACCATCTGTTGTGTTGGGGTGCTGGTGAAATCTATGCATACTGTCGTAGGTAATCCTGTATGATGTTGTCTATCACTAAGCCATATGTGGGTTTAAAATGCAACACCATAGGCTGAATGGGTTGGGAGGTCCCGGCAGATCCTCCTGTCCCACTTCAGCTGAACATGGCACTGGGAAGTAACACATCTGGGGCCCAGCCATAGACATCAACTTCTGTTGGCACTGCACCACTTTCTGGTGGTACCACCGCTGAGGATGGAGCATGTCCCCCTTGGGAGCGGGACCAGACAGATATATGTCTGCTGTCGTGCGGTCCCGGACATGTTGCGTTGGTGGCTCCCTAAGGGGTTATGAAGCCAGATATGCCAGTTCAATGGTGGAGTGTCACATTTACAGGGTGATGTTGCCCCTCCTGGACAGCCCCCAGCTCTGCCTCCTTTGCAGCTGTGTAGGTGTAGTGGCAGTTGCCCATGGCTGGAGACCTCCGTCCCACTGTTCCCATAGGCTTTTGAATGCCAAAGACCCATCCCCATCCAGGGTGTATCCCCCCCCCCACATGTGTCATATACCAACCCTGTATGCTGTAATTTCTGTGCTCCTACCTATCCTCCACGGCCATACCTACACTCCTTCCCCAAAATCTGACCCTCGCCTACGGACACATAAAGCCATTCCTAGGACACCATCTGCCCTATACATAGCTGTCCATTACACACACATGCCCACTGGACACATGAAACCCTTGTAATATGCATCATAACATACTACTGTTATCCTCTCCCCTATCCGTCAGGCGCACGATCCTGGTATGCACATCACTCCTACGTGGTCCAGGTACACGTGAGGAGGAAGACCCCATTGTACACAAAACACTACCTGTCCCTCAATGGTTACCCCATTTACCTTTATCATGATGATGATGTTGCACACAGCACATTGCAAGAGTACTGTTCACACATAATGATTAGACAGGTACTGTTGTGTTAATGTACATTACATGCACAGAGTGATGTATACGGCCAATGTACAACTATTTGTGTGTATGACTGACACATGTCTGTCTGAGGGAGTCTTGTGATCACATAGAGCAACACCACTACATAATACAGGCATCGCTGGTGTTTCCTGTTTCATTCGTTTGCAATGCTTTGTTGCCACATGGTATGTTCCTGATACATTTCTATATATGTATGTACCTATATGCTGGACATAAACACTCACATGTACATCTACATGATGGGATACATTCCTATACTGTTGAATGACTGCACCGTATGATATGTTTGTGGTACTGTCTGTTGTCTGTATATCTGCCATGGCGTATTGGTAATACACATTAGCTGTGTGCGCAGGGTCCTGGTTCTGAACCTTGCGAAGGACGTTTAGTTAGTTGCAGGGCAGAACAAGCCCATTGGATACGGAGGTAGTAAGGCACATTAAAGCAGTTGGGAGCGGGTGTGCATGGGTTTGCATGGTGTTAGGCACTGCTGACCTCTGGTTACAGCCTCTTATGCTCGGTTAGCCTCTACATTGCTTAACCAGTGCAATACTCGCATACTGATAGCCAAACACACTTATACCTGCTCGACCTCGCACTTGCTAATGTACTAACATTGGTGCTTGCATCTGTCACTCACACCCCTGGGTGTGAGCAAGGACCACAATATTACATTGTGATGCCTATTACATTGGACTACATGACTACAGTATCAGGACTGGCCACCCATTAGGCGATGGCATTGCGTTTGACTGTATGGAATCAGCGGCCTGTCCAGTGACACAACCATATCTGTGTGTACCTCATACAATGTGCTCTCACCTTGTGATGCCTATTACATCGGAATACATGAACACAGTATCGGGAATGGCTGCCTATTAGGCAATGGCATGGCCTTCGACTGTACGGAATCAGCGGCCTGTCCGGTGAATCATTCATATTTGTGTGTACCTCTTACAATCTGCTCCCACCTTGTGATGCCTATCACATCGGACTACATGACTACAGTCATAGCCGCCCTTGGGCATAGGCCAACTAAGCAGCCACATAGGGCACAGCTTTAGTGGGGGTACTTTACCAGTATTTATTTGGTGTAGTTAGACCAGGATGGGGGCACTGGGTGGTGTGGTGGGGGATGCCATTGTGCTCTCTGCCTAGCACACCAGTTGACCTAAGGCCACTCCTGACTACAGTATCGGGAATGCAAACGGGGTGCGCTTCATAAAACATAAATATGAAGGTTATAAACCCACAAATGTGGGTTTTATGCAATACATGGCATTACAATGCAGGGACTAGGACACCTAAAACAAGATGGCCACCGTGTAGTGGTTGCTAAGGGGGGAAGCCAAGTGTAACACATGTAACTAAGAATTAGTAGGCAATCCTATGTAAATGAGTGTGAGGATACTGAATCCCACTGTCACATATCAAATGAGCACATTCTGAGTAGTGTAAGACTTACATATGGGGGAGGAACAGAGTAAGAGATAGGTGATATCACAGGGGGGCGAATGTCCTAAAGAAATGCAGTGTATTGGAGGACAGTGTTATGTGACAGATGTCAGACACACATCATGGAAAGGGGTGTGCCATAAGGTAAGCATGGGAAAGCCAAGAAATGGAAGGTGTACACTGTTGCCTACACTAAAATTTCTTGCTATGCGTGCGTGTGCATACCAGGAGGTGCGAGTAGGACAGTGTGCACGCGTGTAAGTGGTATTGTGCGCGTGTAAGTCACACTGAGCATGTGGGAGCATGTATACAGACTTGTAAGACTGTTTGCGCTGGTGTGCGTGCGTTTTAACCCAATAAGCAGATTCTATACCGGGGAAGCATGTGTGCGCGCGTATAAGCCACCGTGAGCGTGTTTTCGCTGGTATGCACGTTGCTCCACCCAGAGGAAACAGAGAGGAAAAAGGAAGCAACCGAATTAGTAGGAAGCTAATAGGGAATACTGCAGGAGCTAGCAGGTGAAAACAATTAGAAGCAGGCAATTATACAGGCAGAATCCTAGCCAGCCCAGCACTTAAAAGTCAGCAAACAGCAGTGCAGTATGTTTCTCTCAAGAGACACTGCAACACAGGAGTAAGCTATTGGAAATGAAAACTGCAAAAGCTGAACTCAGACAAAAAATGCTAGGGGCTGCCATAGCTGTCATAAGGAGACATAGGCGACTTGCTGAGGGTGGTGACAATGCAAATGCTGCCAGACAACCCACAGTGAGGAGATGGAGAAGAGTGTATAGGCCCAGGGTTACTACCAGGGGTTACATGAGCTGGAGATAGTGGAGCACTATAGAGTGGACAGAGACCTCCTGCAGCAAATTGTTGAGCTGTGCAGGCCACGCCTCACACACAGAACCAACAGAGGGGAACCCATCCCAGTGGAAACCAAGGTATGTGTTGGCCTAGGAATACTATCAACAGGTACCTTCCAGAGACCAACTGGTGATATGATGGGGATCTCACAGGCATCAGCATCCAGGGTACTGCACCAGTTCCTGGATGCCATGTCAGCACATGTCGGAGATCACGTATATTTCCCCAATTTCCTTGAGGCATTGGCCAGTAATATGTGTCTCTTCCAGCAAATAGCGGAATACCTGAGATAGTGGGTGCAATTGACTGCACGCATATACGCATCAAGGCACCAGCTTGTGAGCAGGGTAGGGCCTACATTAACCGCAAGGGCTTCCCCTCCATCAACTGCCAGGTCATGTGTGATGCCCAGGGCATAATAACCAATGTGTGTGCTGGCTGCCCTGGAAGCTACCATGATTCCCATATCTGGTATTTGACGCAGCTGTACCAGACATTTGCCAATGGGGACATCTCACATGGTCACTTAGTGGGGGATGCTGGATATACACTGTAGCGGTGGCTGATGACACCCATCAGAAATGCACACACACCCGAACAAGAACGCCATAATGAGGCACACGCACAAACACAAAATGTAATAGAGCGTGTGTCTGGGTTGCTCAAGTCACGTTTCTGGTGTCTGGACACATCTGGTGGAGCCTTGCAGTACACACCAACTACATGTACCCAAATTGTCATGGTGTGTGTTATGCTACATAACATGATCCTGTGAAAACAGCTGCAGCAGGACCAGCAGAGGGGTGGGCCAAGCAGCCCCCACCATTGCCAAGGCCACCACAGGCTGAGCGTGACTCAGAGGAGGAACAACCTGAGCCTGCCCCAGTAGGCAGAAGGAGGCGTGCCCAGTATGCCCTGGCCTTGGCGAAGAGGCAATGCATAGCACATACACTGGCACAGTAGGAACCCTAGGAATGATACCCCTATCCATCCCACTAATATAGTAACAGGGATGCCTAACATGACACAACCTGTAGCCAAACATGTACAGGGAGTGTAGTATGTGCATCTGACATAGGCAGCCCTGCAGCACCACCTGAGGCAAGATTGCCATGTGTTAAGCCATGTAACACCGTCTAGTATATGCAAACATGACAACCCTGCCAACATCCCAGCTGCACCCAGCAGGATGACACACTATGAAGATAACAAGACCAAGTATAATACTTGCCAGAAGTATGTCAACCTACGAACACCCATCCATAGCGTATAGTGACATACTGAATTAGTAGGCCATCTGCCCTGGGGCATATGTAAGCCTAGCTGCAGTGATATGTCGACCGCCACCCAGTGTAGTGGTACAGGATAGATGTAGAATACTGTGCCTTTGTGTACTACTGACACAGTGAAGATACCACTACATAAATGAATTAGTATACTGTGGACCTGTGTAGTAGTGACACAGAGGTGACCCTCTGGGTTAAACCTACGATGTCCCATCCAGTCATCCAGGTGTCCCTTGAAGAGTGTCAGTGAGGGGCTCCCCCCAACATGAACTGCGATGCTGTTCCAGAGCATGTGCAGCCTCTGGGTCATGAATCTATTACACCAGCATGTTCTAGGCATATTCGTGCCTAGGTGTAAGTGTGTGTCCCCTGTGTATCTCATGGATATGGATCTGTTGAGGTGGAGCATGCCCAGCAGATCCTGAATGGATATGGCATGATATGTCAGGCACAGATGACCTCTGAGCAGGTGTTATGCTACTGAATAGATCTGGATTTACTACAGTCTGTCAGAATATGACATATGTTGGAGACCTGTGATCCTGTCAGTCAGGTACCTCTGTGGTCACAACAGCTGCTGCAGGTGGCAGGTGAGGTACATAACAAATGGGGCAGTGTACTCTAACATGGGTCAGATTAGGGAGGAGTACAGGGGTACAATGCCCTCCTGTGATCTGGATGTGAATGCCTCCATGGTAAGGTGTGCAAGGTATAAAGTCTGACTAACCACTTTGCCAATGTGTGTGTCAAATGACAGGTCGCTGTTGACATGAGTACCCATGTCTCACATGACATTATCCGTACTCAGTGGGATACTGTCAATGTGATAATATGTGGGTACCTTGTTTTCCCCAAAGGGGATGACTATACATGTATTGGTATTCAGTTTAAGGACATGACCCCAACAACAGTTTTCCACATCTGTGAGGCCATTCCGTAGGATGTTTGTGTCAGCTGGTATATCAACTATGGCGCCTACTGTGCAGTCATCTGTGAATGTCGACATCCAGAACACTCCCATGGTTGCTTTAACATCCGTGAAATACATGCCGAACAACAGGGGTCACAGGACAGAGGCCTGTGGGACATCAGTTGTGACTGGCTTTGAGTCTGACACGGCTCATGTGAGTTACAATATGAGGGTTGTGTCCATTAGCCATCTTGCAACCCATCTACTGACAGACATGGTAACATGTAAGCTGCTGGTCTCATCTATGATGCCTGAGTGTGCTATTGTGTCAAAGGCCTTAGCTAAGTCCAGGTAGGCTGTATGGACAGCTTTGCCCTTAGCAATGGCTGTGGTGACTGCTGTGAAAACATAAACCTGGTGCAAAAGGCAGGATCTGCCCTCAACAAAGACAAACTGGATAGAATGTAGTGTCTGTAGGACCCCAATGTCTTTGGTAATTAGCTCCGTGATGATCCTCCCCATAGCCTGGCAGACTAAGCTAGTCAGGCACATGTGGTGATAGTTGCCAGTGTCTGTAAAGGCCACACCTTAGTGGAGTGGGACCACTGTTGCCGTATGCCATACCGTGGGTATGTATCCTGTAGTGAGGCTGATATTATACAGCTATTGTATGTGAGGGATTAGTACCTGTTGGAGTCCAGGTAGAGTGCAACCCGGGATGCTAGCTGGTCCCATGGCAGTAGTGTGAATGCTGTGGGGAGGGCAGCCTTCACCTGAGCACCACAGATGATTGCTAGGTAGCCATCTGCCGGGAAAGATACATGCCCATTTGTGGTGGAGGGGGTGGAGATGTCCGCACATAACCTGTCTGCCAGGATAATTGCGATGACTGTGTGTTCAGTGTATGCTACGTCATTTAGAATCAACTCAGAACAACTGTGGGAGTTGCATCCCAGGTTCCTAGCATAACTGGAAAAACACATATGACTGTCTATGGTGCCCTGTGCAAGTTGTTAGTTGAAGCTGGCCTTGGAGGGTTGTAGGAGTGTTTGTGATATGTCACTAGCACTGAGCACAGATGCCATCCATAGTATGGTATTTGCTCTATCATGTAGTAGCTCCCTCCTGCTGGTGTACATTGTATGTATGGCAGGTGTCCACCACAGTGTACGGCTGTGTCCGGATGATTGCGTGTTTCCTTTGTTTGTGACAGTATGGTCCATGCATTCCTGGAGATGTCCATAGAATGCGTTCATATAGGATTCTGCAGTGTGGTACGTAGTTCACACTGGCCCTGGGGCCTTGAAGGAGTCCACTACAGTTATGAGAAGTGAGAAGTGTGCTCCTGATAGGTGTATCACTGTGATATCCTGTGCTGGGGGTGGGTACGGCATGTTCACATCCACTGACATTAATATATGTCCTGATCTGAACAATGAGGGATATACTGCTGTTGTGGAGTATCGAGTCCCTATGTTGGTAATGACCAGGTCAAGTATGTTGTCCCCACTCGTGTGAGTGGTGACTACATGTTCCATAGCATTACAGTCCATAATCTCCATGAACCTGTGGGCTAAGGTGCTGGGGCTTGACTACTGCTCACAGTCAATGTTTGGGTAGCTGATGTTACACAATATAATGCTATTGGGAGACATTGTAATGTTCCACAATGGTGTCTGGACAGCCAAGTGGGATTCCTGACTATGAGAGGGTGTTCTGTAGGATGCTGCAATGTGGAATGCAGTTGTGCACACTGTTATTTGCACATGGATGGTCTCCAATACGTCGTGCAATGCCACTAACCTGGAGGAGTGGATATCCATGGTAAATATGGAAACTCCCCCACCTGTCTGTTTCCTGTCCAGGTGTTTTGGCCACAAAGCATGATTTGAGATATAGCCTGGTAGTGCTGGGGTGCTCTCTGCAGCCCTGAACCAGGGTTCTGTCACTGCACAGATATCGATGTTCTCCATACTGAGGAGAGCTTGGAGTGTGTGCATCTTGAGGTTAGTATGTCATGAAAGAGCACACTGGGCATGCTCACACACTTAGAAAAATGAGATGTGTCAGTCATGAAGCCATATCAACTGTGAACTGGGCATGCTCACACACATAGGCCATCTCACAGTTCAGCAGTTGAACACATATATCTGGCACGTGTTTGTGTTACTACAGGAAATCACACAATACCGATATCTGTCCACTGCACACAGTGAAATCACAACAGACACACAACTGCAGTACTGGATCCCACTCACATGCATACAGCTGCCACAGTACACAAGTTGTTCATAGAGATAGAGAAAGCTATGTCAATAACATACCACAAACACTAGCAGAGCAACAGATACTTGCATGGTGTGTACAATTATACTTGTGAGAGAATTGTCCCTGTTGGGATCTATGTCAACACACCAGTGTCTGCATATTCCCCCTCTAAACACAGATGATGTCAGCACCCTATAAGTACAGCAGATGAGGGTAGATCTCCCAGTAATGCAAATGGCGTGATCCGCTACTGCGTCATGTATTAGTGTCATAACATAGGTAGGTAGGGGTTTGAATCCTGTAAATGGCAAGTGTGTGTGTGTGTGTGTGTGTGTGTGTGTGTGTGTGTGTGTGTGTGTGTGTGTGTGTGTGTGCAATTACAAAGGTGAAAGACCCATCCCTTTTGTCAAACAGTACAACACAGCAGCTGCTGCAAACTGCAATCTGTAAACAGAGATGATGTCAGCGTCCTTGAAGTACAGCAGGAGAGGGCAGATCTGCCAGTAATGCAAATAGCGTGCTCAGCTAATGCATCACAGTCAAGAAACATAACATAGTTAGGTAGTGGTTTGAACCCAGCAAGTGTCAACTGTGTGTGAATGAGGGGGTTTGTGTATGTGCACATCTGTATGAAAGTAAAGTGCATTTTGTCACTTATGAGAACACACTACATCATGCACATTCCCCTTTCCAAACAGTGATGATGTCAGCACCCTATAAGTACAGCCTAAGAAACTAAACTTTCCAGTAATTCAAATAATGCAGTAGAGTCATAACATAGTTAGGTAGGGGTTTGAATCCAGCAGATGGCAAGTGTGTGTGTGTGTGTGTTTGAATGAGGGGAGCTTGTGTATGCACAAATCTGTATGAAAGTAAAGTGTATTTTGTCACTTATGAGAACAAACTAAATCATGCACATTCCCCTTTCCAAACAGTGATGATGTCAGCACACTACAAGTACAGCCTAAGAAACTAAACTTCCCAGTAACTCAAATAGCGCGCTCAGCTAATGCGTCACTGTCAAGAGTCATAACACAGTTAGGTAGGGATTTAAATCCAGCAGATGGCAAGTGTGTGTGTTTGAATGAGGGGGGTTTGTATGTGCAAATCTGTATGAAAATAAAGTGCATTTTGTCACTTATGAGAACAAACTACATCATGCACATTTCCCTTTCCAAACACCGATGATGCCAGCACCCTATAAGTAAAGCCTAAAAAAGTGAACTTCCTAGTAGTACGAATAGCGTTCTCTGCTAATGCGTTCCTCTCGTGTGTCATAGTCTACTCAGGTAGGGGTTTGAATCCTGCAAATGTGCATGTCACTGTTGGGGTAGTAAGGTGTGTGTGTAATTGCAGGTGTGAGGGATCATTTCATTTTGGCAACTACGACAATACACCAGATGCAGCATATTCCCCCAGGAGACGCAGGTGATGCCACCACAGCATATGTATAGCCAAACAGTGCAAATTGCACAGTAATGCATACAGTGCGCTCTGCTACTGTGTCCTGTCCTACTGTCAGAGCACAGTTTGTTATGTATTTGAAACACACACATCCCACATGTGTGTGTCCCACAGAATGCACGTGTGGGTTGTTGTACATAACAATGCATGACATTGCTCAAACCAGTAATGGAAATGCACACATCATGTATGTGTGTGCCACATACACATATATACCTGTGACCTGAAATAGTACCCATGTGTGACACATGCCTCAAGTGAATAAATGTTATTTGCACTGCATAACATTATGACTGTGATATACTGTGCAGGGGCTGCATGCAGTATGTATATATACAGTGTGAGTTGTACATGGTAACATCCTAACAGTGGGGGATACACATTAGCTCTGTGGCCTATATTCCACAAGTAGTCGATGAGCAGGTGCTGCATGTTCCCAGCTGTTGTGGGAGTGGTAAGATGTAGTTCCACAGCAATTCAGTGACTGCATGCTAGGAACCTGTCAGGTACTGTGTTGTAGCTACAGTAATGCTCACACACAATGTTCAGATGGATGCAGCACAGCCATATAATGACATATGTGGAGACCGTCATATTTCCAGTGTTGTCAGGGAAGACAGGTGTGTTCCCTGTGTATGGGAGTGTTGTGTGTGCCAGGCTATGCACCAGAAGGCAGTTCAACACACTGTTAGCTGCACATGGGTAGGCCCTGATGCTTTGTGCTGTGCCAACAACCTGGAGGTGTGTGTTCATGTGGTGCCATGAGATACCTCACCCCTGTTCATGTGTGGTGCATGTGTAGGGGATGGCGGGCATGGTATGAGGTATAACCTGGCAGTAATGGGGTGCACCTGTGAGGCCTGCATCAGGAATCTGTCACTGCACATATATTGCAGTTCACCGTGCTGAGGACAGTGTCCAGTGCATGCATCTTGTGGTGTACTCTGCTGGTGCTGTGCAGCATTACTGTATGAGTCCAATCCCGTGTGATACCCGCGGAGGTGGCTATGTAATGTGGACCCTGCATCAAAGGGCACTATGTGTGTATCAAGAGGCATCGCCAATATATAATGGCCCATGGGTGACACGTGCAAGCTGCCCCCACAAATCATTGTGTCTTCCCTAGCATCTCAGCACACGCTAACAGGCATGGGATACCCAATGGCTGGCACTGGAGATTGATCAAACTGTACACATAGAACACCCTTCCTACATATTGTGGTTGCATACCTGGTGAGGACATGATGGCAACCAAGGTCAGGCTCATACCAGCCCATGCCACATGCTGAGAGAGCCCTTCTATGTTTCCCATCATGTGTTACAGGGAGGTAAGTCACAGGTCATCCACAGTGGCATGGACAATGACCGAGTCATATGTATCCATGTCTTTGACTGACCTCTATGCATGTGTTATGTGGTGCACCATAGTGGCCCACGTGCATATCACTGTGACATTACCCTTGTACAGCCTGAGCGGGACACCACTGCATCAGCCAAGAGAGGTACCTGACACATCTGTAGCAGATGTGTCGTGTATCCCTGCAGGCTGTGAGTGTTTGGCACACAGGATTTATGTGCCATGTGTGGCATGTGCTCTGTTCGACTTAACATATGCATGTGTGCCAGCTGCAGAGGTGTGTGATGCTGAGGCAGTATGCAATTTGGGGCCTCCAAGTATGCCCCACTGTGTTCATGTGTGTGGATTGCTGCCAGTGCAGGTGTATGTCAGACTGTTATTGTAGTCACTGTAGTATGTCATACCACTTGACAGGGTAGGGCAGTACTGGGCTCAGACTGCTCAGTCCCCAGGTTAGCTATGTGTTAGCATCCCACACAAGTGTTACATCCATGGTCAGTGGAGAGGGTTGACTGCATACATGTGGCAGCTGTGACATCGTCACATGACCGACATATCCCACAACTGCACCATAGAGGTGATTCCCAAGTTACCTTCGCACATGCTACCAAAGTAGTGTGATTGCCGTGGGGATTGCCTACACATAGGGCCAATGGGGATCAACATACTAAAGATGAGTATGTGTGTGTAGCCCTCCCTATGTTCTAGTGCTGGCATCTATATCTGCACACGTGGGCATATGCCAGGTACATCATATGCAATGTGTCACAGGCAACGTACATGCGAACAGGACAGACATGGGTGTTCTGTCAAGTGGGACATCGACATACGGATAGTGAGCTATGCAGATGTCAGTAGGAATCCACAGAAGGTCTGTACACCTACTTGACAGGTGGTAGCAGTGTTCCAGGGAATGTCAAGCAAACATGCATGCAAACAAAGCTACAGTATGTATGGCTGGAGGTGGTCCATTGCACAACAATGAAGGGGTACCACTCCCAGTAGGTAACAGTGGAAATATGCAAGTACTGTGAACATGTACCCAGGAATGCACAGTGCAGATGTTCATGTTAACACAAACAGTAAGTCGTATTTAATGTAATAGTGATGACAATGGTACTGCACAGTTATCAACATGCACAAACATCAACACAGCATAGGCGTCGTGGCCAACATGCCACCAACAGTGTACATGTCCATCATTGCGTATCAGTACTCCCGTTACCTTCCCCCCTGTGCTACCTATGTATGTGGCTATCACTTGACATCCTCCCCACCAGTATGCAAAGATGTGCAGCTGTTACACTATGGTACTTACTATGGGTGTAGGTAATGATTCAGGACAGTCATACAGTTACTGCATCAGGCATGCTGGGATATACACACAATCATATCAGCACACTGTACTGTTATACACGTTACTATTATTACAATTCTATGTAGTCACCCTGTGCATCAGCAACATGTTAACCTGTTCCTGCACTGATGTTAGAGATTGCAGGTGGCAGCACAGTTTCATCATATGCACAGGGTGTGAAATAGGCATGCCTGAGCCAGCCACTGATACCACCAATTGACATGTATATGTATGCGTGTTTGTGAGGGACAGAAGTACAGGGTGGGGCAGTGTTGATGCAGTGTGTGCATGTATGCGGTAGCCCTAGTTGTGTTAAATTTGCATGTGTGTATGCATGCACACAGTTCCACCTCATGGCTGCCATATACCAGTGTTTGTGGACAGCCACAGACTGCACCTGCCAGGTCATACAGATCAGTGTCTGTGGCCATGGACACGGTACCTGTGCCTGGCAGGGGTGCTACGGACTGTATCCGGTACTAAGCCTGACTGGGTACTGTCATCAGAAGTGGGTGTTTGGTGACTGGACACAGGTCCCTGTTGGGACTGTCCAGAGCCATGTGCACATGGTCTCCTGGGGCGGTCTGATGACAGCACAGACCCAGCATTGCTGGGGCTGCTGCTGGCACTATGTTTGCGGCCGCGGGCCTGTTGTCATCCGCACCAACTGCCAGCTGCTGTTGTTGCTGGCATACAGCCACGTCGACGCCGGAACCGTCCACCATCGCCCTGGCTCATGGACGTGTAGTTGTGGAACTGCTGTAATATGTCCCCGCAATGTCTGTGTATGACATCAGTGAAATTACGGATAGCATCCGCAATGTCACGCATACTGTCTGTCATGGCCGTGCGACATGCTCTCAGCTCCCTCAGACCCTGCCTGGTGTACATTTCCATACGAGACTGTGCCTGCATGACAGTCCGGAACATAGCCGAGGTTGAAATACCTCTTTGGGCACGTCTGCCAGGGGCAGTACGCCCACTGATGCTCCCATGAGAACCCATGGGCAACTGTCTGTGTGGTAGCATCTCGGGACCGTGCCCATGGCTGCTGTGTGGGGAAGCATGTGCCACAGCTACCACATTACCGTAGTCAATGCCCGCTATAACCTGTCCATCACCTAGGGACATTGGTGACAGGGGATGTATTGGCAAGATGACTGTGCGCATTGCTGGTGTCGACAGCTGTGTACTGTCAATTGGCTGACCAATGACAGACCCTGACACACTTTCCTGTGCCATTACACAGATATCATCAGCATCAGTACCTGGGGCACCAGATTCAGGTTCTCTGCTGCAGGACACCAGAGCAGCAACAGAACCTGTGGGAGGAAGGCAGGAATCACAGTTTACAATGTGTACACGATGTTACCGGTGATGCACACATGCACACATGCACACATGCACACATGCACACATGCACACGCCGAGATATGCACACATGCACACTTGGACACATTCAAACATGCACATGCCGAGATGTGCACACATGCACACATGGACACATGCACACGCAGAGACTTGCACACATGCACACATGGAAACATGCACACATGCACACGCCGTGACGTGCACACATGCACACATGGACACATGGTCCATTGCACAACAATGAAGGGGTACACATGCACACATTCACACGCCGAGACGTGTGCACATGCACACATGGACACATGCACACATGGACACATGCACACATGCACACATGGACACATGCACACATGCACACCCCACAGTATATACACACAGCACTACTGCGTTACACTATTATTACTAGCGCTATCAAAACTATACTACATATTGTTAACACAAAAATGAACCAAACTGAGAATTTAGTTCCAACACGTAGCTCTTGGTATGGCAAAAAATACGATGAATGCCTCGGCTCGGACACACAGTACTTTATTTGATTACAGACACAAAATGATGAACGTTAAGCGCTTTCATCTGCTTCTGCAGACTTCCTCAGAACGTACAAACTGACATTACAGTGCTCCTTAAGTAACACAAGTAGCTCATTTTGGCGCCAATATTAATTAATTAAAAACACCTTTTTACAACTTTTTTTAAGAATGCATTTGTCACACGATTTTTTAAAAAATTCCATGACTATGTTATACCTGTATAATAACAGTGTATACATGTATATTAATAATACAGTCGTTTTATGTTAAAAAAGCAATATTATCTATCTAACTTTGTTAAGAAATACAGTCTTACTCTCACAACACTATTGATGCATAATAACATCATAATGTCTACTCATATAATAAAACTATTTAAAAATTGCATACCAATATCCAAATCTTAAACATGAATAGTATATGGAATAATTATATGAATAACCATCAACTTATGTACCAATCTCTTACAATTGTATAGACTGGTGCATAGTAAATATATGTATTTAATAAATACATTATTTATTTAATAATGTCAGAAAGGGTTTTATACTAATAAAATCATTAATTCCCGGGAAATTGGTAGCATCCGTGGAAATCTGCCACTTGCTCTCTTTCATTGCAAGAATAGCTTTAAGATTTCCACCGTAGGGTGAAGGTTCTACCTTATCAATGATGTTATACATAAAATGATGACTATCATTAGTATTTAATACATGTCGATACAGGGCGTTTCTATTGTCTTTTGTACTGATGGCATATTGATGCTCATATATGCGTCGTTTGAAGTATCTTTCCGTCTTACCTATGTAGAATGCATTGCATGCTACACAGGTAGCTATATAGATCACAAATTTAGAGTTACAATTGCCATATCTGCTAGGTATATATGTTTTGTTTATATTACCTAGCCTACACCCTCTACCAACCCTAATGAATTTGCATTGATTGCAATGTCCACATTGAGTAGTGTTCTTATTGACTCTGACGTCATCCCTATTATTAGATTCTAATAACCTTTTTATATTTAAACCTGTCTTATACACTATATTAGCCTGAATGCCTAGAACTTGCATGGCTTCCTTGTTCACAACAAACTGATTCCACCGTTCCCTTATGAATGATTCAATGTACTGAACCATGGGTGAATAAGTTAGTACACATACCCTTTTACTATGCTCCAGTGCCACATTGTCATCTTTATTTGTTGTTATATTATTATAATTACCTAATAAGGGCTTATACTTTTTATCCCATTCGCCTATAATATACTTGTTGATGTCTTTCAATAAATTTTCTGGATATCCTCTATTGATAAACATCATTTTGATAAATTCAATTTCTTTTAACATAATGTCTTTTGTCGATGACATGCGGACAGCCCTTATGCATTGTCCTTTGTAAATGTTTTTAAACACATAATGTGGATGATTACTGCCATAGGCTAAGTAATCATTAGAAAAGGTGTCCTTTCTAAAAATGCGTGATATAAATCCAGATTTCCCATGGCTGATATGTGTATCTAAATATGATATTCCATCTTCTTTAATAACATGGGTAAACCTCAAAAAATCAGTGGTGCTGTTGATGTAACTAATGAACCTCTCTATATCTTCCAAGGGGCCATCCCACAGAATGAACACATCATCTAGGAACCTGGTATAATACACAATATGATGGTAAAATTCAGATTTGAAAATGTATTCCGATTCCCATTCGAGCATTACCAAGTTGGCAAAAATGGGGGCACAGGATGCCCCCATGGCAACGCCTCTGGTCTGCTTGAAAAACTCTTTTTCGAACTGGATGTAATTGTGGTCCAATATCAAACCCATCATGTCAGTGATTAGACCTATCCTGTCCCATGTCATGTTAGTATGTTTCCTCAAACTACTACAAAAATAGTCCAACCCCACATCTTTAGGGATACAGGAAAATAAGTCTATCACATCGATGGTTATAAATTTTAATTCCTTTTTCCAAATCTGGGGGGTGAGTTGTCCTAAAAACATCCATGAGTCCTTGATCAAATGTGGTGTATTCATGTATACTGGTTTCACCCATCTATCAATAGCTGTGCCCAAGGGAAAAGTTTTTGCCCTACTTCCTGAAATAATGGGCCTAAAAGGTGGATGTTCTAAATTCTTGTGTACCTTTGGAATCCCTACTATCGTGGCCAACACAGGAAATTCCACTTTTAAATACTCATATGTTTCTGTTGTTATTCTTTTATCTACCAAGTATTCCTCCAATGCCAAATCAATGCGCCTGTGGCCAATATTGATTTCATTGAGGGACACAGTTTCATAGTTACCTGACTGATATAATAACTTGTATATTTCATTAATATAGTCCAAACGATTAAATACAACTATGCCTCCACCTTTGTCAGGTTTCATTAATCTCAATTTTTTGTTATTAACAAATTCAGTGAGGCATTCCTGTTCTTTCTTGGTTAAGTTGGACTCATAATTATGTATTGATCCTTTGAACTTATAAATATCACTACATACCATCTTCTCAAAGTTAGATATATTTGTATTACTTGGAGGAATAAAAGTACTTTTCTTTTTCAAATCTGTATTCATTCTATGCTCCTTTTTATCTGGATGTTGCTCAAAATGTAACGCTAAATTTAATCTCCTGCAGTATAGTTTGACATCAACAATAGTGTCAACCAAATTAAAGCTACTCGTTGGTATGTATTTCATACCCTTAGAAAATAAACTGAAGAATTCATCAGTGATGTCATACGTTGTATAATTAAATACATTGAACCCGTGTTTAGTATGCATAATGTGATCATTATACTTAATGTTGGAATTACTAGGTGCAATTTCAGTGTCTTCAATATTGTCAATCATGTCCACACCATCTAACAATTTGTCTAACTTGTTGTTTCCTTGCTTAATGTTGTTAATGTTGTTAACACATTGCCTGTTATGAATGTTGCTACAAATATCATAGTTTGTCCTTTTACTTCCATTTCCTGTTGTTCCTCCCATATGCATTCTTTGGGGGGTAGAATCTGCCTCCCTGAAAATTCACTTCTTCATTATCATTCCTATATACTTTGAAGTTCTGTTCACCATTATAATAGCCAGTAGTATGCTGCTTCGGCCAGACATATGCCCTATTATTTGCATATAACTCTACATCACGTACCAATTTTCTTTCCTTTCTTTGATATATAACCATTGCCTTCCTATCCGCTTCAGTATATTGTTTGTCATATAATTCATGCCACTGACTGAATGAAATATCATTCAATATCTCAACATTAATCTTATCCACTTCTAAAATAAGACTAGATAATTTCTCATCATTCTTTTCAATTAAAACTTTAAGATAGTCAAAACCAAAACTGTCAAACAATTTATTAAAATCTACAATAGTCTCATCATTAATTTCATGTCCCATTGGTATTTTGAAAAATCTAATACCTTTGGGCACTACATGCAACATTAAACATTTACTAAAATATGCATTCTCAATTTTGATGTTTTTAATTGTTGTAAGTTTTTTACCAAACAAATACATTTTGTCCTTTATATTGTTTTTAGAATACTGTTCAGTGGCCTTGTAAACTCTGCCATTATAACCAGTATCCTGTTTGTTATATTTATCAAAATTAAAGTCTTCATTTAGAAACTTGTCAAGACAAACATTATTATTAACACAATTGGTTCTATTCATTTTGCTGAGCAAATCACTACGTACTGGTTTTCTGACATATGGACTAGATGATAACTCAGTACCTTTTGTTTTGTCCATTAGCGTTTTTGCACTCGCTGCATAAGTCTTTGAAGGTGGCGCCCTTTTTGGTCGGGCCCCCAAACGCTCAGTTTCCTCACGTAACTGAAAAATACTGAAATCAAATGTAAAGTCCTCAGAAAGGGATTTGCTGGTATTCCGCTCCCTTCTAATATTGTCACTTCATTGTTTAGTTGACCTCAACAAATCTTCCTCTGGGGTTCGTTGTCCGTTAGGTATTTCCATTAGCGTGCTCACTTCAGCCCCCGATGCAGTCTGAATGTTAATACGGTCAGTTCCGTTAACTTGTTCCTCGACTAAGGAACACAAAATTTGTCTGCATCGCATAGTACCATTAAATTCACTATTTTTAGCTGCTATGGAGCGTCCTACCAGCTCCATAAGTCTCGTCACTTCCTCTTTGAGTGCGCTGATTTCTAAACGTATAGTCGCAAGTTCCCCCTGGTCCAATGAAGCCTGAGAACCCTCGTTACACTCCATACCTGAAGCTGCTGACAACGTAAACACAAAAATGAACCAAACAGAATTTAGTTCCAACACGTAGCTCTTGGTATGGCAAAAAATACGATGAATGCCTCGGCTCGGACACACAGTACTTTATTTGATTACAGACACAAAATGATGAACGTTAAGCGCTTTCATCTGCTTCTGCAGACTTCCTCAGAACGTACAAACTGACATTACAGTGCTCCTTAAGTAACACAAGTAGCTCATTTTGGCGCCAATATTAATTAATTAAAAACACCTTTTTACAACTTTTTTTAAGAATGCATTTGTCACACGATTTTTTAAAAAATCCATGACTATGTTATACCTGTATAATCAAATAAAGTACTGTGTGTCCGAGCTGAGGCATTCATCGTATTTTTTGCCATACCAAGAGCTACTACATATTGTTGATACACACTCACCAGCCTGGATGGACTGCCCTGCTGTAACACCGGAGGGACCTGCAGGAATGAAAGGATCACTGTCAGTGGGCACAACTGTGCCATTTATACTGCGTATGTACAGTTCAGTAGTACAATAGTTGCCTTTCACATGTCAGCTGCTGATATTAGCAGTAGCACACATGCACACGTACATACTAAGCTGACAGCTACATACCACGGACACACCTTACACATGCATGAAGTAACAGTGTACTGAACAGTCATGTATACATATGGAACATTACCTGCACGCTCCATATCATGCTGCTCTGTGGCTCCAGCCTCCATCATAATGTATGTTTTGTGCTGTGGGTGTTCCTGGGCTGGAGCCACAACACTGAGGAGTAGCCCCTCCAGTCTGGTGAGGGGGGATGTGTGGCCACCCCACCCCCTGTGGCGACCTGTTGCCTGTGGATATCTGCTGCACGTTGATGTACATTTCTGATTAAATCACTGCAGTGATGTCGTACCTGCTCATATGTCCTATTGCGCATGCCAATATCATTTACCCGATAGACAAGGTCATACCACATTGCAGCCCTCTCCTGCTGATTCTGGCTGGTGCGGGAAAACAGGATGTTGTAATCCCGCACCAGGCTCTGGTGTAGCTATTCATCTTCTGCAGCAGAGTATGCAGGGTTCCTGTGACACGCCATTTCCCTGAAAGAGAACACAAACAGGATATCAGCAAAGTATGACAGCATAATATGGCACACATACTATACATGATACTCAAGTGTAGTGATATAATACTACTCCCATATGTAGCACCTGTGTGTCTCTTGGGGGATACACATGTACATGTCCAGATATCAGTGCTCAGCTGACGACTGTGCAACAATACCTGCCACATTCCATACAACATAATTCAAAGCCCCGTCGCTCAGCACACTGAGACAGATCCAATGCAGAACCTCACTCTGGGTGTTCATAACAAATTATTGTATGTGGAACATAATCCAGTACTGTGATCTGGACACAAACTACTTGGCCTGCATATACATATCCCACCACCACCACCACCAGCACAGTAGACTACTTTGAAATACATGGGAATAGAGTGATTTACACCTGTTAGGACTGAGATGGTATCCATTCAGACCACTGGAACAGTGGAAGACACAACACACAATGCTGACCCCTTTCAGAATGCTTCCCCAAGAATGCATGGCACATGCACACACAATTCTAACCCAGACCCTATGCACAAAGGTTAAGCATCCTGTCTGGTGGACCCCAGCCATAGACAAACTGTGCAACAATATACGGAGGCTACTACAAGACAGAGCAATATCACATGTAGGGAAGGCATCCATGATCAGCACTTGTAAAAAGCTGAGTTCTCACATAACAACATCCAAGGCCAACTCTGAGTACAACATGGCCAAGAACAGTCAAGATAACCACCAGGCCTTCTGCATTTTTCTAACAAACATGGACCAACCACCTCAGAAATGATCACAGTTACTACACAACTACATATGATTCACTGATGCCACAGCTATTGGCTACATTTGGACAGACAGGTTCAGTGCAAACATCCCCCCATACTCTCAACCACACAAAGAAATAGTTATACCAGCTGAATGTAACCTCCCTGTCATTTCAGATGTGCAGGTGTGATCCGCTGTTAGCATAGCAGAACACACAGCATGAATGTGGCCTGCTGGTATCCCCGGATGTATGCTACTTGAACTCCAAGAGTAGCTACAACTGCATGTACAGATGATGTCAAACCTTAGCCTTTCTATGGTATGTGTAACAGACCCTGGGAACTACCAAAACATTAGCTTAACCAGCCTGGTCTGCAAAGCTCTGGAAGGGATCATTATGGAACTCAAATACAGCGACATTGGGGACCTACAGACACTTGATCCCACACAGTTTGGCTTTCTGTAGGGCTGAGCCTGCCTTTTGAACATGGTTGACTTTATCCAATCAGTCACTACAGCCATTGTTGAGGGCAATGCAGTACATACAGCCTACCTGGACTTGCCTAAGGCCTTCAACACAATACCCCACTCAGGCATCATACACAGGCTCATCAGGTAACATGTTAATACATATGTCACATGCTGGGTAGCAAACTGGTTAAACAACAGCATCCATACAGTTAATATTGCGGGATCCATGTCAAAGTCAGAGGCAGTCAGACGTGGTATCCCTCAGGCCACTGACCTAGGAACCCTCATTTGGCATTTACTTCTCAGATGTGGAAGCCAACATGGGAGGGTTGTGGATGACAATGTTCCCAGATGACTGCATACTAGGTGCCATAGTCGATACACCAACTGACACACACATCCTACAGACAGGCCACACTGTCACGGACAGCTGCTGCCAGAATCATGGCCTAACACTGACTGGCATATAATGTATAGTCACCCCCTTTGGGGACATCAATGTACACACAATGTATCAGATAGACAGTCACCCACTGGGTACGGACAAGTTAAACAGAGACATAGGTATCCAAGTCGATAGTGACTTCTCATTTGACATCCACTTTGACAACTTGATTAGAAAGACTTTCTACCTTGACCACCTTAGCATGACGGGTGTCACATCCAGAGCAAAGGGGGACATTCTACACCATGCTCCTCCCTTATCATGCCCATGATTGAGTACAATGGCCCATGTGGTATGGACCTCACCCGGCATGTAGAACAGCTGGAGAGACCCCAGTAGTACCTCACCAAGGGGATCAAGTGTCTCCAGCATATGTCATATGCTGCCACACTACAGAGACTCCAGGGTGTCTCATATGGCATATGACCTATCTGCATAACATTCAGCAGGGGTATGTGTGACATGTACTCATGGTGAGTCTGCACATGCAGTGGTGGGCAGCCAAGCACATCTGTGATGGTTACTGGTGTAGGTGACTTGGAATGGGGTATGGTACTCCAGTACTGACACTGGTGTTCACTGCATGACCTGTTGCAATACATCTGTACACATGTGCCTCACTCAGTATAAATCTATCTCTCTCTTTCTATATATATATATATATATATATATATATATATATAGAGAGAGAGAGAGATGTACATTTATTGATATAGATATGGAGAGGGGGGAGTGTGACAGCAAGGGGGAGAGATTGAGAGAGGGTGTGGGACAGGGTGAGTGTGAGATGCTCATATACTGACATATCTGTTGAGAGTCAAATCCGTGTATGTATATGTATCTACATATATCTTTATATGTATGTGTGTATTACATATATATGTATGTACATATTCTATCTATATATGTCTATGTATTCCTACATCCCTCTCTATCTATGTATACAAATATGCATAATATATATATATATATATATATATATATATATATATATATATATGTATGTGTGTGTACATACATATATTGACATACATACATAAATATACATATGATAGATATTTTTATAAGCATGTTCATTTACAGAACTGTATACCCACACTAACATACTGGTAAACATACATAACTGTGAAACCTCCTTTGTACATTGCACTACGACCTACATTGATATGTGCACATAGATGCCTTCACATACATATGTACGTACAGCCTTCAGTGATAATTGCCGTATGTCCCCTGCCCTATGCACATCTTCATATACATATAGATACAGACCAAAAACACATATATGGAGGCTTCACAGTATGTAGACTATTAAAGTTTTACTTTACATTACCTATGTTTGTCACAACTGCTGCGTTACTGTTTGTTGGGGTCCTGCTGCTGCTTGTCTGGCTTGACAGCTTCATCTTATTTGAGTGTTGGTTCAGCTTGAGCTTTGTTTGTTTTTTTTTTATTTTTTTTTCTTGCTTTCTCTCTCTCTCTCTCTCTCTACCTGGAGATGGTGCAATGAAAGTATTGCATGTGTGGACTGGGAGTACAGGATGCTTTTATAGGTATCTGTATATGTCCATGTGATGGCCTCTGCACCAATTGTTAGCCAGGATTTGCTGATTGCATGCAGCCAGTTGTGTACTGATTGCAGTTCTCACTGTGATTTCAGGACAGTGCTATAAAAAGGTAGGTGAGATAGGCATTGCCCTTTCAGATTTTCAGGGCGGGGACCATGCTGGTATGCTGTGGACACTGTTCTGTGAGTGTAAAGGTTAGTATCTCTCTCATATTTCAGGCTTTGTTGTAGATTATCCTGCTGTGAGTATGTGTGTGGCTTGCAAGGTGCTACAGTGACATTGATATCTAGTAGCTACCAACTAGCATGGCTGTTTCTGTTCACACACTACTATTGTAGAAATCCACTACATTTGACAGTAAATATACATGACATGCTTTGTATACTACACATCTTATATTCCCTTTACATTCATTCCTACTATTGCATGATATATTTATTCTAGCTCAATGCTCTTGTATGGCAGTCACGCCTTAGTGGTAAGTCATGCAGACTAGTGTTTCCAAGGTCCTGGGTTCGGGACTGACAGTGGGATTTTATTTTTCTTCTGAGCAGACTACAGGCCTTGTCATTCAGAGTGACTAAGGCACTTTTAAGCGGTTGTAAGCGGGATAGCGCTGGTTTGTGCAGAGCTCACGCATGCGCACTGGCGTTTAGCTTCGCGCACACACGCTTAGCTAAGCACACACCAGCGCACGGCCGCTTACAACTCCTTACAAGTGCCTACTCATGCACACATCTGCGCTAATTTCTTTTAAAGAAATGAAAATGGGGAGACAGGAAAGTGGTGAAAAAGGGGTCACTAAGAGGGTAGGACAGTAGGAAAACAAGCTCGAGATTTGCAGGAAGGGTGTAGGAAAGGCCCATAGCTGCCCATTTCTTTATCAGCAGCAGCTGTGCATACATATGTAATTTTGTGTGAAATTTGAAACCTTCCACCCCTGAGAGAGGGGTGAGGACAACAAAATGTGTTGTATAGCCAATTGTAATAACCAGTTGACATGTCCAGCAGACATGTCTGCGAAATGGGCAGCTATGTATGGGGCGTAATTTTTTTGCAGGAACAGAGTGCCCTTTTTTTTTTTTCAGGGGAGAGTGGTATGTCAGGTACGGGTAGTAGGTATAGTTGGGGAGGTAGGTAGGGGAGGTTAACAGACAAGACAGACAAGATGCATACAGGGGTGGTGTATGACACATGTGGGGGGGATACACATTTGACGGGGATGGATGTTGGGATATCCAGAGCCCATGAGCCCACAGATGGCAACAGTGGAACTGACATCCCCACCCATGGACAGTTGCCACTTTGCCTTCACTGCCCAGGACGGGGCTGTGCTGGGGGCTGTGTAGGACGGGCAGCAGGCACGCCCGTCAGTTGTGCCACCCGTGCCTCGAGCTGATGTAGGGGCCCAAGCACAGAGTGCCTGATCTCCCTACGCACCACAGTCCGGACACTACGGAGGGTGAGTGTATGGTCTCCTCCAGCCAAGCTTGCAGAGGAGGGACGAGCCCCATCCCCTGCAGCACTTCCACCTGCAGGTGGCACAGGGCCACCGGAGGAGGGTCCGGCCTGGGCACTAGTGCCAGGTGCAGTCGCCAGCTGAGGTGGGAGAGGTGGGTCCGCTGGGGCTCACCTTCCCTGTCGTTCTGTGTTTTGTAATATTTTAGGATGGTGTGCATTAGTATCAAACAGTACCATTCAGAATTAGTTGTAACAGCATGCATTAGTATTCCCATTAACCAAACACCCATATATTCAGAACATTAAACAGCAGGCATAACACATGCATTATTTCAACAACGGTACACAATCACACAGCATGCAGGGTTGATTGATGGCAACAGGCCATCAGGTTCGGATGTATGAACAGGGCACATGCATCAACATACGTGCAAATATTTATGAACTAACAGGACAAATGTCAACAGGACAAATGTCCATGGAAATGAATTGCAAGTACACATACCCATTTCATGCGTGATGGATTATTTGTGGATTTAGGGTGGGGTGGAGAAATATTACATTAACAACTGCAATTACCTATACATATGCTGTACATTTCTAATAACTGCAGATATATGCACACTACAGGTCTAGCTACAGTTGCCTATGTGCAAACATAAGCATGTTGGTGATGGGAAAGTTACTGCTACATTCATATACATTGCATTTTTATTTGTACATGTTCAGATCTGCCTCTGTTCAGTTACAGCATCCTGCTACTTTTCATTTCTATGGCTCTAGACAACTGTGGATGTTTGGTATTGCATACAAACAAAAACTATCTGCATATTTCTAAGGTACAGCTACATATCCAACTTGTGGGACACACATATTTCTGATCCACTTCTATTTTCTGTGCCTCTCTCTTTCATTTCATGCTGTACTGACTGCAGTATACTTTATTCAGGAGTTAATACAACCTTTCTGGTGGAGCCATACCTCTTTCACACATTCTCACTTCCTTTATATTTACAATTAAGGATGGCACAGGATTCTAGGCTTTCTTGGCATGTTTTACATGATTACAACTATCCTTTCCCACAGTCTCACTTGTGTCAGGCTTCACAGTTTAAACGGAGGGATATTACTCACACATCTGTTGTACTGGACTTGTGTGGCTGTAATATACTGCTTACTGCAGATTATGTGCTATTACGTTACAGGTGGAACATCTAGCAGATTCTCTCTTACACTGTTACTTGCATTTCTTTATACTAACTGGCTACACTGCACTGTTTAACTGTCATGCAATTTCTTTTGTACAGTTACAAGGAGAGGTCTACTAACCTGCCTGGTGGCGCAACCGCAGGAGCCTATCAGCATGGGCTCTGCGATTCGCGGTCCGTACACCTGCAGCTGTAACATAAACAAAGTGATATTGGTAAACACATCTACATATTATCAGATATTTTTATTTCTTAACAAATGATTAAATGTAACTTACTCAGTAGTGGGGCATTGGGAATTAGCCGGGCCTCCTGAATCCACCGGGTCAGTAGGTCCTGTTTGCATCGCTTCAGGTCCACATGGTGGTGATGGACCTGCTCGCCAGTCCTTGGAATTCCAGTGGCACTGGTGAGGTCACGAGCCAACCGGTCCCACACCTCCACTTTGTAAGCACCCCACAGGACCTGGCCCTGCATGAGTTGGGCCTTGTGATTATGGACAAGGAGCCAGACCATATATCTGGACTCCTCAATGCCCCACCGCTGTGCTCGAAAGTGACTACCCTCACTTACACCTGACATTCTGTCTGCAAGTACTTTCCACAATCAGTTATGCTGTGTATTCCCGTCTATGGTGCTTATATATGCCATTTTTCCCACACGTATGTGTGATTGGCCAGTTTCGAAATGTATCAGCTTCACAAAACCTGCTTTGTCATGCTTCTCTTTGCATTCATTCATATATAGATGCTATTTCTGCATTTCTCAGTACAAATGTCCTGGCTTAGTGCTTCTGTACTTCGACTATGGTGCATGGTATCCTGGGTTCGAGTCTCAGCATAGCTTTTATTTTTTGGTCCTGTCTGTCTAGACAGGCTGGGGAATGTGTCTGTGTATAGGCTGTTTTAAGTCAGCTTGCTCAACGGTGCCTGCCGGTTAGCTTGTTTGCATCACGCATACGAGTTACGTTACTTGAGGCGTCATTTGCCATTTAGCACGCATATTGCGCTTAGCTCGGCTACTGACACATGATTGCAGCATGTGATAGTGCTGCTCAACCCCGGACAGTCAGTTTACACTTGGTCAGCCACTGCTCACCTATAGGCAGACATACTCAGCTTGTTAGAGCGTAGCTCAGCTATGAGCAGGTCTGCATTATTTTTCTTTTATTGTCTCACATTTCTTTTACCTATATAGCCCATTTCCTTACATTTTACATAAAATATGATTATATATGGGTACATATGTGTCAGGGGATTGTTTCCTGCTTATTTAAAAAAAATGGGATGTTGTCAGGCCTCAAACCGTGCTTGCCTCCTCTTGAGACGACATCTCTACCGCTACGCTATTTCTTCTTGGCTTATTTTGCATATTTAGAACTTATATGCTTCTTCACTGACTGCTAACTGTGGTTAAGCGGAGGGCACACCCGCGCAAAGGAGCGCACTTACGGGCAAACTTTTTTATAATTAGAAAAAAAAATAAATGTTCATTTTTGTGTTTATATGTTTATTGTCTGTGGGGGCATGTGTTGTGTTGTGTTTGTTGACATTTCCTTGGGCTCGCTCATGGGTGTTTACTTTCAGGAATGCTACTCCTCTGGGGGCGTGTCTGTTTCCATGGCTCACCCTGTGGACACGCCCCTTCTTTCTTACACGGACCGTGTAAGCCTTTGGTGTGAGTCAGCATGCTCTCATGAATATGCAGAGTATGCTGACATCATTCCGTTTAACTGCAGCCACCATGTAAGACTTATAAGTCTTACACAGAGGCTTCGTGAATCCTGCCCATATATATTACATCTGTACATACAAACATACATTTCCAATGCTGGGAGCTGCTTACATCTGTGCAGGTGCACTCGCCTATGCGTACTGTGCGTTACATATGTTTACTGCCACTTATATGTGCTTATTTGTACCTTATTCATTATGACAGTACTACTTTGATTGAAAGGATCTGGTCAATAGTCCCATGCGATACACACTTTCACCTTTACATGTTTAAATGTCGGCTTTACAGCAGAGCAACATTTACAAGGAAAATTATATGTGCTATTGTCGACCTTGAACCATGAATGCCTTTTCGTTAGGCAGATGCTCTAACCACTACACTATTGGTGTTCTGCTTCATTTATATGTATACCCATGGTGCATAGTTACCCAAACACATGCCTCATCACTTCACTTACATAGCAGGTATCCATTTTCCTGTTGGGAAAACTGCACTACTACACATGCAGCATTCCCTATTCCATACTGCTCTGAACCCGTGCCGCATGTTGACTCACTCCGAGGATATTCAGACCTCCAAAGCCTATAGTCCTGACACATACGTGTGTTCTATTGTCATGATGTCCATATGGTCATCCGGGTTTAGGCTTGTCTGACTGAGGACCGGGACTACCTGTACCTAGTTGAAAGTCAGACTTAGCACATGGAGATCATTTGTTCCACTTTTAGCGTTTTACCTGTGGTTGGGAATGCAGAGGTGTGCTCACCTATGGCCATCCTGATATATAACAGCAGTAACTATTACGGGGATTTCCGCTGCTGTTTCCTTTCACATTCATTATGACTGCTATATTGTGACCATGTTCATTCTTCATATCTACATATCTATATATATATATATATATATATATATATATATATATATATATATATATATATATATATATATATGTGTGTGTATGTGTGTATCTATGTCTGTACATGCACATGCAAATACACGCACATGCTCATTTACATTTCCCATACCGTTGAATCACCACCACTTACCGTTGCACATACATGCTTGCATACCTGCTTACGTATAGGGTTATCACCTTTTCATATGGCCAAAGTGGGGCATTTTTGGGACACACATCAGAATTTACAGGCTGACACATACCCACTGTCAGTACAAAGGTTAGAACTTTACTTATTTGCCTAAATGAAAGCTTATTCTTGTAGCAGTTTAGTTGCTTAATCTGTGTCTTGTAACTTTAACTATTTTACATACAGAAATAACTGTTTTATACAACTGTTACATGAAATATGGGACATATTTCCTACAATCACAGGACATTTGCCATTGTATTATATGTGGTCTGGACACAACTGCCCAATAAGGGACTGTCCCTCGCTAGGTGGGGCAGGTGGTAACCCTTCTTACGTCTGCTATAAAGTTTCTTAAGTACCCTATATCCGACTGCCACTATGCAAATGTGTAAGGTATATATTCCTGATAATGCATGTGGGGTGATGTGCATCATGGTCAGGTGGTGAATCCCAGGTCATAGGTTCTGCAGGACCGGCTGGAGGCTGAGCAGTCTTGTGGACAACTACTGCTCATACAACTTGTGTCCGGATATATACAGGACTGGACATCGTGTCATAACACCAAGTCTAATGTTTAGAACAGATACATATCCCATGAGAGATATCCAAAAATTGTGGGGACCGATGACCTTCTTTGCTTTACGGCTATAAGGTAGGTTTATACATGCAAGGGATACATAGTTTGCAATCCTGAGACTGCCTAGGGTGAGACTTCCTACTAGGTATGACTAGGGGCCACTATGTGCAGATATGGCCGCGCCTACCTAGCGGCCCGAGTATGACTGGTTTTGGTGGATGTTCAGGAAGAGGGGGTAGTGTGCTGCGAAGAGGATGATGGGTATTCAATTATGTATCCAGGTGTGTTGGGGTTGGATGGCTCAGCTCAGGCCAGACCATTGTTTGGGTATGTGCCGGTAACATTTCTGTACATGTGTATTGCACTTTTTAATGTTCACATGTTTGTGGGATTGTATTGCAGATGTGTATATTTGTTCTTTGGTTATCTTCCTGATTCACCCACTGCTCCCTCGTAGACCTCCAGTTCACCTATTGTACATCCAACCCAGTCTCCCCTTGGTGAATTATTACATTACCCATCACACCCCACCCCCATATTCCACAGACACCATTCATCCCTTCTCTAGTTGATAGCCCATGGCACAGTCAACAGAACACATTGCGTACACTACATATCTCTGGGACCAATATGGTTGTGAGGTCTACACTAGCATTTCTGATCATCCACATGCTGTACTTCATGCACATAGGTACATGCAAATACTTATCTTTCATGACATGGTAGGTAGACCTGGGTAATACCCGTTCATCTATGGGCCACCCTGACAAAGACGACTTGGACCATGAATGGGCAGATATTGGGCGACTGCTCTGACCACTGTCAGGGTTGCCACCTTTTCATATGACCTGGATGGGACATTTTCAGGACACACATCTGAGTTTACAGGCCAACACATACCCACAGTCATTACAAAGGATAGTACTTTAGTTTTATGCCTACATATAAGCTTTTATTGTTGTAGCGGTGTAGTTGCTTATTCTGTTTCATTATTTGCTTATTCTGTTTCTTGTGGCATATAGGAAAGTATAAAGCACACGGACCAACAGAAACTGAAATCCGAACTCAGCACTTGTAAGCTCGAACAGAACGAAGATCAATTACGTAAACTCAATTCTAAGTGGCACTATATATATAGATAGAATATAGAATTGAGTTTGCGTAATTGATCTTCGTTCTGTTCGAGCTTACAAGTGCTGAGTTCGGATTTCAGTTTCTTGTGGCATATAGGTATTTTATATAGGGACATACATATTGTATGGGACTATTACATAAAATATGGGACATAATTATGTCCTACTATCACAGGACATTTTACATTTATAATGGTTTTGGTATGGACACACCTGCCTAGAGGGGGACTGTCCCTCACAATATAGGACAGGTGGTAACCCAAACCATTGGGCTAGGCTTAGCAATTGGCAGCGCACTAACACAATGTGTTTCACTTCCACTTGGTATAACTAGCAACACTACAATGGAATACAGGCACGGGGTTTTAAATATCATTTGTTCGAGATACGGGGACTCAATATTCAGCTACGTGCCTTTGTGTTTACTTCTTATTGTGGTGTTCACAAAGATGTCTTGTATGCTTTGCATACATTCCACTATCCACGGACACTGACAGGAGTGATTACTATTAGAGGCAGGCTGTACTAGTCAGCATTTTAGGTTGCACGTATATAGCCGACATGTACATGCCTCCGTGCAGCACTTGGACACACCCCCTGCACTTGTACACATTTCCTATGCACATGGCCGTTACGGCAGAGCGCCTTCATTAATATGCATCTGGTGTTGCTGTGCCATCTCTATGCTGCACGGTTGGTGCAAGGCTAACACCATCCTTGCGCTGAGCTTCATGAATCCTGGGGAGAGACTGTAAGCAAAAAATTTAAAAATATCATGTGTAGGCCCTTACTAAACCTACCCAGAATGACCAGATACATTTTATTTTTTTATTTTGTCCCATTACTGAGGACAGGTGCAAACGTATGAGAATTTAAAATTTGTTTCCATTTGAATTTAAGGACTGCATCAGTATCCTGAATTTGCTATGTTGGGGTGTTGATTCTCTGGTTAACAATAATTTCAGAACACATGCTAAAGCTAAAAAAGACACATGATCATTTATAGTCCATACTCCATAGTTAGTTGTCAAACCCAGCCCCAGAAATTCCCAAGTCCACTCAATGGGCTTAGAGAATATTTGTCTCCTTCCAACTGTTCGCTGGCATCAACTGTCTTATGCCCTGTCAGGACCAAACATATGTATAATGTGCACTTGTGCCTGCCTGCATCCATAGAATCAGATACCCTACCTTCCCTATGTAACCTTGCTAGAGTTAAGTACCATACAGTATGTAAAAGCTGCATCTGCTGATCCCATATGCATGGCCATTTTTTTTTAAATGAGAGGTAGTCATATACATGAAAGTCACTTGTTCTGATCAAGTGATACTACCTTCATAGTTTCCCATAGATGTGCCAAACAAGTCATAGCAGCACAACTGGATTTAACTACCAAATCATTTTACATTACAACTCTCCTGCCTTTAATGACTGCTCATCATTTTTTCCAGCTGAAGGTTCTACATTTCAAGTTATGTAACACCTTAGTATGCAAACTATAATAATAAGAAAGTTGAGACTACACAACCATTGATTATTTGAGAGACTGTACAACACCTTAAATTCAGAAAAATAAAGAGGTTTAATGGGAAATCAACAAAAAGAAAATTCCTTCACATAGCAGAGACCAGAACCAAACACCCACTTTCTACCATATCCCTATATCTGTCTTATAGATTAAACCGATACTTTTAGATCTTTCCAAATATACTCTTCTTTCAACAAACCACTTATATCACCTAAGCACTCCATTCTCCACTTGCAGTTCAAATTCCACTTGTCAAAATAGTCTTCATCATAGACATCCCTTATTACTCAGTGGACATTCATGCTAAAGCATTGGAGTTCAATGAATCTGAGCTGCTATTCTATATAAAAAGCTGAAGCCATTGCTAAGATATGGGCCCCCCATCATCTGAATGGAATAGGTCTTGATAACTGCCTCATGGAAAATCTTCCCTGATGGTTACCTCTCAACTTGGAAATATCAAAAATCCGGACAAAGACCCATGAAAAATAGGTACAACTGCCCAAAAATCTGTAAGCTGATTAATATAAAATTTGCATACATAATTATGTATCCCCACCCACGTCAAGGGGATTGTAGGATGCCAACATTCAAATGTAAATTAAAGAACAAATTAGTGAATCATACCCCCAAACTCTGACAACAAGGAATCTGGACAAAACCATAAATAATGGGGGGGTGGGGGCAAAAGCCCAAAAATAAGGACAAGTTTTAAATATTGCTCTTATAAACTTAAAAAGTTGATAGAATTGCAGGTTTTGTGTTAGCATGAATTTTCTGAAAAGTATGAAGTCTGAAACTGAAATGCCTGTCATAACTTTCTGAATTTAATCTGTAATGACTTGCCATTGCCAATGATTTCCCCGAAAATCACAATTTTATGAAAAATGGCCTAAAAATATGAGGCAAAAATCTGCACATCCTGCCAAACTCTGTACAGTTGAGGCTCAGTTTGTGCATTAAAAGGCCCTTGTCAAAAAAGGAACATCTACAAAGTTTGCATCAGTCACATAAGTACTCTACATGCCATCTGAAGTTACTTTATGCTATACAACAGTACATTAATCAGGCTAAAAAAGGACAATAATCATGAGAGGTACATAGTACATTTCATATCTGCAGTTTAAACAAGGCCACAAGTCACTGTGAGCCAGTACAGCAACACACACACACACACACACACACACACACACACACACACACACACACACACACACACACACACACACACACACTGTAATATAAAACACTAACCACAAAAAGCAATCCTCAGGGTGGGGAAGTGTCTCCTTTCACTGTCCTTTACATCTGCTGACATCAGTTTTGCTGCAAAAAAAGGAAAGTGCCCCTGAAACCAAGCTCCATACCAGCCTGACTGGAACTGGTATTGTATGCTTTACAGGACAAAAAATTAAAACCAGGAAAATGAGTAGCCTGCCCTTATCCAACACCATTAAGGGATGGGCAGCCAAAAGCTCTGTAATATAAATAAGCAAACTCTGGAAACAATTCTTAAATAATGACTGCAACTGGCAACACGGTAGGTGCGATGGTGCCCCATTTACTGTAAATATGAGATGTGGTGGCACTGCACATTCACATTAAATACTTAAACATTTAAGTAGTACTGTTTTCTTAACCAAACATTTCAGCAGGGCTTTGGGATCAACTTTAGACAGCCTGAGTTTCCTACAGTTCCTCTTCTACCAAAAAAGGAAGAAGAGACTGACTGCATAACACAGGAAGTACTTACAAAAATAAATACAACCAGCTATATTAAACAACACAAACGATTACAGACACGATGTTCATTTGTGCATAAGGTGCTATCATCTATTATAGGTAGACCACACTAAAAAAGTGTATAAATAAAATCACTTGGTTAAAGCAATTTACTACTCCCATGGAGATTAGAACCATTTCGTGCAGACACTACTTCTCAAATCCCAAGCAAAATGCAGAAAAGAGGAAGGAAACTACAAGTATACACCAGATCTTTAATTTTAATATCCATCAGGCAACCATTTTCATACAAGCATAGCCTTTCATCTTCAACAGACTCCAGTAAATCATAATATTTACACAACAAAGAACAGTGCTGCATGTAAGTTGTCTACGTCAGATTCCTTACACAAACTCACATTCAGGTAGACTTACAACACCTACACTTCACTAGCTGTGCATAAACAGATTAGACAAACTGACTAAATTCAAAAGTAAAAATTCCAGAGAAACTGAGCATGATCTCAGATAAATTCCTCTTTAATCTTACTCTTGAGAATGATGGATAGATTAAATTCATCACTCAAGAAAAAATCCATTTGACTTCCTTGCATAGACTGATTCTATGAAAAGGCTCCATGCAACCTCTTCCACATGTAAGAATCTCCTAATATTGGGTCTATATTACCAGATCAAATGTTTAGGTTATCAGACACATAAACATCGAACTGGTAATATCAAAAGCAAACAAAATGTGAATGGCGAATATATATATATATATATATATATATATATATATATATATGTCTATAGACAGACATATAGATATTGTTTGATTCCAACTTTAAATAATGATATCTTATTTTCTGCAAGGGAAAATAGAATCAAATGTCCTGGCCAGACCCAAGAGATCACATCAAAAGATAAACCCTCAATAACTGATTCCCAGATTTTGTGATAAAAAGGTTAGTCAGACAAGATCTCTTTTGGATAAGCCCATGTTGAAAAATATCCAGGGCTGAACATAATTCTTCTTTTATAAATGAGAATAAAATTATTTCAAAACATTTTCTGATAATACCTGTACAACTAATAAGATGGTAAATATTTAATGTATAACTGTTACTGTCTCAGAAAAGGAAAAATACAAAAGCTTTAGCAATTTTAGATAAAAAATAACTATACTGCCTATTAAAGACTGGCACTAAATACAATTCAATTGTTCAAATGCAGAAACTACTAGACCATACTTTATATTTAAGCAGGTACAGCTGTGGTTGAAATAAAAACTGGAGAATGTGGAGCTATTTGACAAGGAAGAAAACTTATCTGCAAATACCTCTACCAACTGAGATGCATCTGTAAATAATACACCAGCCTTGACAGCACTAATATTTGATGGACAATTCAGCTTGTAACCCCTTACGCACCTAAAGAGAGCTTTTTTTATCAGTGTTGTATGCTGCAAAATTTTATTCATACTTCACAGGTTCATAGGTTCATAGGTAGATACTAGGCTATCTGCCCTACGGCACTTATAAGCCTAGCCAGAATGTATTTGGCTTCCGCCTCCCTATTAGATTAGCCTACTGTGCCTCTTTAAAGTAGGTCACAGAAGGTACCCTTTTAAGATTAGTTTACTGTGCCTCTGTCTAGCAGGGACACAGAAGAGATCCCAGGGATGAATTTGCGATCTCCCATCCACGCGCCCAGATTTCGCTTGAAGAGGGTCAGCGAGGGGTTATGTCTAATATGAATTGGGATTCTATTCCAGAGTGAGGGGAGCCTCTGGGAAATGAATTTGTCCCTCCAGCATGTCCTATTTATTTTTGTGCTGAGGTTTAGGTCCCTGGATCGTGTAGCTCTAAGGGACTTGGATTTTTTAAGGTGGAGCATGTCCATTAATTCTGGGTTTGACATGGTTTTGTATGTCAGGCATAGATCGCCTCTGAGTAGGTGGTAAGCAACTGAGTAGAGCTGAAGTTTCTTTAGTCGAGCTGCATAGGACATCTGTTTGTAGCCCATGATCCTCTTTGTGAGGTACTTTTGGGGTCTTTCTAGTTGCTGCAGGTGTCGGGTAAGGTACATCCCAAAAGGGGCATTGTATTCAATTATGGGCCTGATGAGTGACGAGTAGAGGGGCACAATGACCTCTCTTGATCTAGATGTGAACCCTTTCATGATAAGGTGGGCTATATAGAAGGTCTTTCTAACCACTTTGGCAACATGATTATCAAAGGAGAGATTACTATCTACGTTGGTCCCCAAATCTCTAATTACTTCTTCCGTACTTAATGGATTACCACCTATGTGGTAATTTGTGGGCACCTTGTTTTTCCCAAAGGGGATGACTATGCACTTTTAGCATTTAGCTTGAGGCCGTGGCTCTGGCACCAAGCATCCATCTCTGTGAGACCCTTTTGGAGGATGCTTGTGTCAGCTGGAGATTCGATTATGGCCCCCAGTTTGCAGTCATCTGTGAACTTTGTCAGCCATAATCCCCAGTGTTAGCCTGAACCTCAAAGATGTATATACCGAACAAGAGAGGTCCCAGAACTGAGCCCTGTGGGATGCCACTTGTAACTGGTTTGGATTCGGACATGGCACCTGTGATTCTGACCATGTGGGTTCTATCTCTGAGCCAGTTTGCAACCCATCTTGTGATATAGGGGTTGATATTTAAGCCGGTAAGCTTATTTATGATGCCTGAGTGGGGTATTGTGTTGAAGGCTTTTGCAAGGTCCAGGTAGGCTGTGTGGACTACCTTGCCCTCATCTCTGACTTTGGTAACTGTTTCAAAGAAATCAACTAGGTTTAAGAGGCATGATCTGCCCTTAACAAAGCCGAATTGGGTAGGGTCCAGTGTATGGAGGCTTCCACTGTCTTTGTTTATGAGTTCCATGATAATACACTCCATAGCTTTACAGACCAGACTAGTCAGGCTTATGGGGTGATAGTTTCTGGGGTCCATTGTGGCTCCACCTTTGTGGAGTGGGACCACTGTAGCTGTATGCCATTCTTTGGGTACATATCCTGTAGTAAGGTTAAGTTTGAACAGTGACTTAATGTGAGGGTTCAGTTCTTCTTGGAGCTCCTGTAAGACACAGCCTGGGACACCGTCTGGTCCCATAGATGCTGTGTTTTTTTGCTTTGGAGAGGGCAGCTTTCACCTGTGCATCTGTGATGTTAGGGAGGTTACATTCAGCTGGGATAGGCATTTGCTCTTTTGGGGGGGGGGAGTTTGCGCTGAATCTGTCTGCCAGGATGTTGGCTATGTCTGTAGGTTCAGTATATTTTGTACCATTATGCAACAATTCAGAGCATATCTGGGAGTTTCCGCCCATGTTCCTGACATAACTAAAGAAGGCCTTGTGATTATCTTTAGTGTCTAGGACAATTTTTCTTTCGAAACTGGGCTTTGATGATTTTATGAGAGAACAAAGTTTCTTGCTAATACTGATCAGAGATGCCTTCCCTTTTTGGGATTTTGCTCTGTCATGTAGTAGCTTCTTCCTTCTGTTGTATAGCTTATTTATGGCCGGGGTCCACCAGACTGGTCTCCTGTTTTTGGAGGAGTGAGTCTTGGTTTTATTTGGGATAGCACGACCCATGCATTCCTGCAGGTGCTCATAGAATGCATTTGTAAAGGATTCTGCGGATTGGACTGTATTATCCTCTGGCCCAGGGGCTTTGAAGGATTCCATCTCAGTCTTGAGAAGTGCAATGTTGGCTTTTAAGAAATTCTTTACAGTGATTTCCTTGGCTGGGAGTGGGGACGGGATATGGATGTCCAGGGAAATTTGAATTCCTTAGAGTAAATCAAACACCAAACTCTATTTTTAATTTTCTCTTATTTTGCTCTGTTTTTACTATTAGAAATTATCTTCAGCCTATGAAAATAGGCTTTCACTGTTGTCCTTAGCCTGCTGTGTTTACCTGTCTGCCATTTTTATGCTTCTTTTGACAGTAGGTGGTATTAGCCGAAGGAACAAAATGATCAACAAGAGAATATATATTTATAAAAAGTGTAGCATCAGGCCTCAACATTTTTATCAACCATACCTACCTCCCAAATTCAATTTTCAGGTTTGTTATTAAAAGGTAAATAATCTACAAGATAATATATTTTAGATGACTAATTATGTTTTAAACCAAACTCACTTATCCATTTTTTAACTTCTTAGTAAACTCACAAGTATTTCAAACTAGTGCTCATATTCAGTCCTACAGCAACATGCTACTAAAAATTCTTAATCCAAACCACATCACAGACATTACTTTCCTTTGCTGGCTACTTGTCCATCTTGGAGTATCTAAGCTCACCATTAGATTTAACCAAACTAGAAATAACCCCTGGGATTCCTTAAACAAAAATCTCCATGTAGGAACAGTGCAGCCACTCCTGCATGGAATATGTCTGCCGAGCTATTCAGGAAACAGCTGATCTGACGTGCACAAGCCTGCTGGCACTGTTCCTGCATGGAAAGTCCAGCAGAATGGTAATTACCTCCTTTTCTGGTGAAAACCATGCAGATGAGATGAAATAGTGATTCAGGAAGCAGGCAGACATCCATGCAGGAACAGTGCTAGCTGCAGAAATGTGTTTGGTTACTAATCAGACACATTTCTGCAAATAACAAAACAGTGGCATGGCAGCTCAAATAAAATAATGTATTATAAACTTTAGGCATGCCAATGGCCAAATATATGGCCATTGGCATGGGAAAGTGTTTGGCTGATTTTGGCCATTTAAACATAGAGCAGCGGTGCACAAACAGGATCGTGCCGAAAATAAAAAAATATATTAAAACATAATTTAGGGGAAACCTGCATTTTCCCATTACAGTCAATGCCATGCAGATCAAAACATTGCCGGGAACATTGGTTGTGAAGGGGAAAGGCTCTGTGTCAGAGCAATAACTATGGACTAAGGCAGTGGGGTATGTAAATGAGGGGAAATTTACTAAATCACAAAATATTTTACATCGACACACTGCACCTAATCATTTATGTGCTAAGACAGGATAATGTAGGCAGGAGGAACAGCTAACATGAAAAGGGTGCATGTCATGCTTGCTGTAAACACATTGGAGCTCTGTTGCTCAGGTTTGCACTTAGCTGAGCACAGCTAAGCAAGGGTGTGTGTCTGAGGCTGTAATGTATTACTCCATGAAGTGAAGACCGCGTTCACATCCAGGTGAGGGCCATTTCTGCTAAAATGTGTTTACCTTGGTTAAAGGTTAAGCGCACTGGGACTTAACCAAAAAAAAAAAAAAATGGAAATAGCAGCACTGTTTACATTTAGACAGTGGGTTTGTGTGCCACACCTCAGGACATAAAAGGGGTGGAAATGGGATATAAAAATAAAAATCACACAGGCAGCATCTGCAGCACACCACTATAAAGTATGCAAACACCTTTCATTCTGTTTTTTTCCCACAAACTCTGTACCATAGGTGTACACATACAGGGGAATTTTAACTGACAAAACTAGCAAAAAATGTTAGAGGCTGCTGTTGCTTTGATCTATCAGTATGTGCAAGAGGCCAAAGGTGCAGAGAAGGATAATGCTGACAACCAACCCAGACCGAGGAGGAGGAGAAGAGTGTTCAGACCCAGGGTAACTTACCAAGGGCTACATAATCTGGAGATTCAGGGTGGACATGGACATACTTCAGCAACTCAGTGAGCTGTGCCAGGCTCACATCAGACTCAGAACCAACAGAGGGGAACCCATCCCAGTGGATGCCAAGATATGTGTAGACTTAAGAATATTAACTACAGGTACTTTCCAAAGACCAACTCAGGATATCATGGAGGTCTCAGAGGCATCTGCATCCAGGATACTTCACCAGTTCCTGGATGCCATGTGACCAAATGCTGGTGAGCACTTTTACTTCCCCAGCACCTGTGAGGAGAGGACCAGCAATATGCATCTCTTCCTCCATGTAGCAGAATACCCGGAGGTACTGGGTGCCATAGACTGCACTCACATACACATAAAAGCATCATCCAGTGACCAGTGTAGGGTCTAACCAAACTTCAAGGGATTTCACTCCATCAACTGCCAGGTCATTTGCAATGCAGAGGGCATTATCATGAATGCGTGTGCTGGCTGCCCTGGAAGCTATCACAACTCCCACATCTGGCATTCTTCACAGCTGTACCAGGCATTTGCCAGTGGGATATCCCATATGGCCATCTGGTGAGGGATGCTGGCTATGCACTGGAGCCATAGCTGATGACATCCTTCAGAGATGCATACACACCCACACAAGAATGTCATAATGAGGCAAACTCACAAACCGGCATCATTATAGAGTGTGTGTTCGGCATGCTCAAGTTATGGTTCTGCTGCCTTGACATATCCAGTGGAGCCTTACAGTATTCTCCAGCCACATTTGCACACATCTTCATAGTATGTGCCATGCTACACAATATGATCCTCTGGAAACAGCTGCAGCAGGAACAAAACGGGGAAGGGCCAAAAAGCCCCCCATCATTTCCAAGGTCTCCACAGGCACAGAGGGACTCGTAGGAAAAAAATCCTGAGGCTGTCCCTGTAGGCACACAGAGGAGGGGCCAGTATGCCCTGTCCTTGACAAAGAGACAATGCATAGCACATACACTGACACTGTACTGCCAGAGGGACTGATAGCTCTCTCCGACTCACACACACAGTAAAATGGATGGCAAACATCACACCACTTATACCTTACCATGTCTAGGCAGTGTACTGCATGTATCCAACATAGTTAGCCTTCAAGCATCATCCTCACAACTGCCTCAGGCACAAGGTAAGTCAGTCTTCTTAACAATAAACGAATGGAGTACAATGTTCTGATAGCATATCTATGTTATTGATGCATGCATGCAAGAGAATGGGGTGGCTTACTGGGATAGCAGCAGAAAACTGACAGCTATGTGAGACAGCAGGAAGGGCATGCCCAGTACTGGCTTACCCACACTATGCAGTATCATCCTAGTTGACAAATACCACTGCAGTATATGTGGTGAGCCAAATAACTGGGGGGGGGTCATAGGTCACATAGATGGATGTCAAAGTGGGGGTCCCATACTCACCCCCAGCCTCACCCAGCAGATCAGCTGTAGAAAACCATACAGAAATGTCTGGCAGAGGCCCCCATATGGCAACATCCATGAAATTCCCACCTACAGACTTACACAGTGATATCACAGCAGGTCCTGAAAAGTAAGAAGTCTGAAACTAAAATGTTTATGCCAGAACATTCTGACCTGTGGTCGATAATGTTATGCATGTAGTCTCAAAAATAAGGCACACCACTATGCTAAATGGGACCAAAATGTTAAGCAAATAGCACAGTCTGTACAAATGTATGTTGTGTACAAATGTGTCACCCCCCCACCCAGAGTCCCATAGAAATGCAGTAACATGTCCCTAGCCTTAAGCAGCATCCAGCTGTCAACTAGAGTGATGGCTCAACACAAACAAAAAGCAGTTGTCAGTAACACTCAGGCAACTTACTGGTGCCATCCCAGGGGTGTTCACTGCCTGGCAGCCTGGGAACATATAATCATCAGAATGCACTGCCTCACTACAGATGGCCTGCATCTGTCACACCTGGTCTACAGGCCTCTGGCAAATGCCAATGCCTCACCCACAGTGCCCTGTTATGGAGTGTCATGGGGTCCATAATACCAACATAACACAGTCTACAAAATGCAAAGAAAGGCCATGCTGACTAACTGCTAGGGGCAAACCTGCCAGCCTCAGAGAGCCAGAAATCTGGACAAAGCCATGAATAATGGGCTGATAAAGGTCCAAAGAGAAGGACACCTTTGAAATACTGCTGTAATAATGTTAGAAAGTTGATGGAATGATTGTATTAGAATGGAATGTTTAAAGGGTACGAAGTCTGAAACTGCAATGTCAACTGTCAGTAATATCTGACTTCAACACTGAGTGACTTGCAAAACACTTTTCCTTGAAAACCACACTCATTTGGGTAACCAACCAGATATATGTGTCATGGATCTGGACATTCTGTGATACTCTGTACAGTTGACAGGCAGGGCTAGGAGTCTAAACATGGGAATGCAATAATTGCAGACAGTTGTAACCCTGGAAGATAGTGACATGTCTGCACTCACAGAACCCTGTCCCACAACCATGGGGAGTAACACACCCATCCCTGATCACTCATTCTATGCAACATCCTGACCCCAAAATGTGGCCAGCCAAGCCAAATGAGGTGGGCCATACATAATTGTGAGACACACACACCTCCTGGCTGGTCAAACAGTCTGACATACACAAGTCAACCTTTGAGAAGACCCCAATGCAAAGTACTGGTAGTTATAGGCCCACATATCTGACCCAGGACAACTCCCCACATATATCATCCCCTACAAATTTATCTGGAGTCTGTCTATCACCCTGATCCTGCCTGACTTATATTACCCAACCATGGACTGGAAATCAGACCATTCCAGAACATAAATGCACAGAGATTCCACCATTGTAATATATCACTTAGATTGTGGACTGTTTCCACAGCTCCAGCAGTCAACTGGTTGTAGGTACACCTCTCAACAGGCTGGACTGTGCAAGAATGTCTAGCATTTGGCACATAATATTGCTGTGTGCATCATCCCTCCTGTATTCCTCTGGTAAATCACTGTGATGATCTGAGGAGATATGTCACAAGGTACTGAAACAATACAATGTCAAATGTCATATATGTCAGATGTCTGCTAAAAGAAACCCTGTAACCCTAGGAACCAATACATTACTAAGAGGAAATAGTCACACTACCTGTATGGCCCATTGTCTCCCCATTTTGATATGATATCCCCAGATATCCTGCACCAGCAGATTAAGAAGTATGGTTGTAGCACAAAACAAACCCGAATGGAGTACAACAATCCCTGGAATGGAGTTCCACATTTACTATAGAAGGCCACACTGGGCATGCTCATAGGATCTAGGAATTAACAGGCCTTTCCTACCCAGTGCACTTCCTATTGCCCTAGTTTAGCAGTCCAGTAGATGTTTGTCACCATAGAAGTACATTTCGTTAGATCTCCACCTTATAAGCTCTGTGGCACATGCAATAACTGTGTAACACTATAGTACAAATGATTAGTTAGGTATGAGTTCTAATCCCAGTTCTGGCAAATGTGTAACTGTATATATGTGTAGGTTAAAGTATTTTATGGCCTCTCTTACCCAGTATATCACCTATTGCCATACTTTACAAGGTCTGGTGATGTTCCTAACTTTAGAAGTACCTTTGGATAACTTTCACTCTATAAGCTCCATGGTGAGTACAATAAATTTGTATAACCGTAGTAGCACTAAATAGATAATTAGGGGTTCTAATCTCAGTTCTGTTGTGTGTGTGTGTGTGTGTGTGTGTGTGTGTGTGTGTGTGTGTGTGTGTGTGTGTGTGTGTGTGTGTGTGTGTGTGTGTGTGTGTGTGTGTGTGTGTGTGTGTGTGTGTGTGTAAGAACATTGTCTTGTCTGTGAGGGGGAGTCGTAGAGCCATATCGGGTGGGTTTTGCTACTTTTTGCTGTTGCTCACCTAGTACATGTGCCAGTGTCCACATTACAAGGCCCACAGTTTTCATCCACTGTAGAGTGACCTGTATTCACTCTGCAGCCCTATAAGCATTGAGCCATGTGCAATAACTATGTGACAATATGGAATAGATAACAAGATAGTCAGCTCATCTAATGCTTGGATACCACTCCCCACTCAGGAATCATACACAAACACACTCAGGTAGGCAGTACCCCCTACACCAGTAGGTGGCTTGCAAACCGGCTCACAGATGGAACTCACGGTGTGAAAGCAGCGGACTCCAAGTCAGACTGCTGAACAGTCACGAGTGGAGTTCCACAGGTTGTGGACCTGGGTCTCCTCATATTTGGGATCTACACCTCTGAGGACCAGCCAAATACAAAGGCACCCTGGCTGACAATGTTTGCAGATTACTACAAGGTGGGTGCTATTATTGCTCCCCCACATGAGGTTGACGTCCTTCACAAAGGCCCCTCTGAGACTTATGATGGTTTTCAGAACCCTGGACATAAGCTCAGGGCCAGATGATATGCCATCATCCCCTTTGTGTACAACATGGTTCCCATAAAGTAATACACTGATGGTTGTCCACTGAACACTGATGTTGGTATAAGGGAACTGAGAACACATGTTGACAGTGAGCTCTTTGTTGACAACCACAGTGCTACTGTCGTCCAGAAGTCGTTCCATGTGGCACTTCTTCTGACTAAGGGTGTTGAATCTGGGAAGTAAAAGGACAGTGTTCTCCTGTACTCTCCCCTCAGTAGTCCAGTCAATGTGTACTATGGTCCATTTGCCTTGTACCCCACTGGACACCTGCAACAGCAGGAGAGGCTGCAAATGTACCTTACAAAGTGATCTTAGGTACTACACACTTGCCCCATATGGACAGACTCCAACAACTCCAATGAATCTCTGTCTCATATTGACTACCTAGGTGCAATCTCTGCCTGACATACACAGCCATGCCTGACGCAAACCTGAAGAAGCTAATCTGTCCACACAACATGACACAGATACCTCAACCTCATCCTCACAATCAACAGGGCATACTGGAGGGACAGGTTCACAACCCAGAGACTGGCAATGCTATGGAAAAGACATCACATACATATCAAGTAGAGCACATCACTGACCCTCTTCAAGAGAAATCTGGAGGAGTGGATGGAGAATAGAATTTGCCAAGTACATACCTATGAATCTTTGAACCTATGGATCTCAGTACTGTCAAATGTGTGTGATAGTGTGTGTGTGTGTGTGTGTGTGTGTGTGTGTGTGTGTGTGTGTGTGTGTGTGTATGTATATGTTTGCGCATTAGTGTGTATAAAAGTGTTTGTGAGTGTATAAACATGTGGGTGAAAGTAGTTGGTGGCCTATCTCACACAATACAACTACCACTGCCATACCTTACAAGTGCTGTAGATGTTATTCACTATATAGGTACCTTGGGACACTCCCCAACCTATAAGCTCTGTGGTGTGTACGGTAACTGCGTAACACTATAATACCAATAAATACATAGATAGGGGTTCTAATACAAGTCCTGGAAATGTGTGTGTGTATGTGTGTGTGTGTGTGTGTGTGTGTGTGTGTGTGTGTGTGTGTGTGTGTGTGTGTGTGTGTGTGTGTGTATGTGTGTGTGTGTGTACGTGTGTAGATGTCTAGGTTACAGCATTTTGTGACCTCTCTCACCCAGTACATCACCCATTGTCATAATTTGCAAGGCCCGGTGATGTTCTTCACCTTAGAAGTACCTTTGGACAAGTGTCACCTCATAACCTTTATGGCTCATGCAATAAAATGCATAGCAATGTAGTAATAATAAATAGGTAGGGGTTCTAATCTCAGTCCTGGCACATGTGTGTGAGAGAAGAGTATCTTGTGTGTGTGTGTGTGTGTGTGTGTGTGTGTGTGTGTGTGTGTGTGTGTGTGTGTGTGTGTGTGTGTGTGTGTTTGTGTGGGAATGACATCCATTGGATGGACATGGTTTCATATTTTATGACATGGTACTCACAGTACACACTCCTAGGCCTACTGCATGAGGTCCACTGTTCACATCAACTGTAGTGGTATCTTTAGACATTCTTGAGCCCTATAAGCCCTGTGCAATTGTATGCAATAGTATGGTACAAATAAAAAGAAAGGTTGGCCTGCTAATATCAGTACTGGCAAGTGTGTGTGCATTCGTGTGTATAGCAGTGGTTGTGAGTGCGTAGACTTGTATGTGACACTATTATGAGTACTCTCACACCCACTACACTCACTATTGCCATACCTCACAAGGCCACATGATGTTATTCACCTTACAGGTACCTTGTAACACTCATCACACTAGTAGTCCTATTCGACCTGCAATAACTGCATAATAGTGTGGTACCACAACCTGATGGGTAGGGGTTCCAAACGCAACACTGGCAACTGTGATCCTGTGTGTGTGTGTGTGTGTGTGTGTGTGTGTGCGTGTGTGTGTGTGTGTGTGTGTGTGTGTGTGTGTGTGTGTGTGTGTGTGTGTGAACAGTATTCTCTGTGTGTTTGACAGACACAGGGCATTAGTAATCTGAGGTATGTTCCACCCACCACACTTACCACTGTCAACTCTACTAGAGCTGACATCTATCACCATAGATTTGTATACAACCCCTCAGCTCTATAAGCTGTGAGGCACATGCATGAACTGTTACACAGTCCTGGGAAATGTGTGCAGATACACCTGTACCTCAGTAATGACATTGTCAATGTGTTACAACACTGCCATACCCCTCATTGGTGATGTCTGCAGGGCCACATCCAGCTGACACACAGACACCTGGAACACAAACAGAATCCAGCTAGTGAGAACACATTCACTTAGTCTTACTAACACCAATAATGCATCATGGCTGAAAAGGTACACACTCTGATGTGTACCCATTACAAATGCCAGATGAAAGTACCTTACACAGCATTAAATAGCTACACTCTACTAAAGTCACTCTGTCCATCAGACCCATATTAGCATGTTCCTGCATTGATGATATGGATGGCACAGGTATTGCCATATGCACAGGGTGTTTTGTGGATTTGCCAGAAGCCTAGGCTAGGCCATACAGTTGACATAATGTGTGTGTTTGGGGTGTGTTCATTAAATGGGCTGTGCAGGGGTGGTGTGTGTGTGTGCGCGTGTGTGTGTGTGTGTGTGTGTGTGTGTGTGTGTGTGTGTGTGTGTGTGTGTGTGTGCTTGCATGCACACAATCATGCCATGTGGGCACCCTACACAAGAATATTTTGGACAGCTGTGGGCCATACATGGCAAGATGTACAGTTCATCATCTCTGGCCATGGACATTGGAACTAGGCCTGCCAAGGGTATCACTGGCACCACCAGGGCTGAGTTCAAATGCAGTACCCCTCCCCAACGGTGACTGCTGCCGGCTGGATCCATGTCACTGCTGGGACCAGCCAGGATCACATGCCCATTGCCTGCTGCATCATGGCATGGACAGCATGGACAGCATACCCCCTTCATCAGTGCTGGTGGTACTGCCAGTATGGGAAAGTAATAGTGCACAGCCACTTAGACCTCAGCTGAATGTGGTGCTGCCCTACATGCACTTGGCTGCTGGTCATCAGCCACCAAACCCTCAAGCACAGATATTACACGGTCGAGGAGTGCCAAAGTCCCACCCCCACTGTCTATCCATGACCTCAGTATGCTTACAGATGGCCGCAGTGATTTCATGAATATCGCCACAAACACCAAGGATGTGCTCATCCACAACCCTGTGTATATGTCTGGTGTTACATTCATTACATGCCTGTGCCTCCATGGTGGCCTGAAACATGCATCTGGTGACTGATGTTGTGGCATTTGCAACAGGGGCATCATGGGCTGCAATCCTCCTCCGTGCACCCCTACCATTCTGCCTATGTGGGACCTCAACAGCACTCTGGCTATGGCTAGTGCCTGCACTTTCACTTGCTATAGTCACCCCAGTAGCCTGTTCCATGCCACTACCCACCAACTGTCCATTATCTATGGCCACTAGTGATGGGGTATGTGTGGGCATTGTAACTGTGTGCAAGGATGGGGTTGACAATAGTAGGATGCCAACTGACGGCACAGATTCAGCCCCTGACAACCCCACCTGTGCCTCAATATGAGTATCATCATGATTAGAGTCTGCAGAGACACTGACAGAATCAGAGCATGAGGAACTGTGGCCACCATGTCCACCTCTGAGGGAAAAACAACATATGTAAATTACTATGGCACTATAAGGATTACTGGTGCGTGCACACACACACACACACACACACACACACACACACACACACACATACACACACACACACACACACACACACACACACACACACACACACACACACACACACACACACACACACATGTACAGGTGACGTGCCTCAAAGGCATTTCACAGACCTCACATTAGCCGACTTGCGGCATTCACAACACACAGTCAGACAATAACATACACACTCTGGACAGCCCTCAACATCATGCAGTGCAGCCCTTTCCAATTATTGTTACTACTAATATACACCTCTGGGATACGTGAGTAGTGTTAGTAGGTGATGGCCCTTCACCTAGCACATGCTGCACCCATGTAAATTATTGCTGTCCACCTGTATAGCACTGTGGTGACTCCTACAGAACACACCTCCCAACTGTACAGGTTTTTGCTGAATGTCTAGATGTGTGGCTCATATGTTTGCTCTGTTCCTCATATCTCCTTTGTTTGTCTGATACATTACTGAGTTGACCTGTGGATTGGTGCCACTAATTAATGTCCTAATTTGAGATGCAGACTGCATAACCTGCAGTACATATATGTTAAAACAAAGCCCATTACTAAAACAACCTTCCAAGCTTACAGAGGATATAATAAATGTATACACACCTGTTAACATGCCAGGTTTTTGAGATATATCACATGCAACCTCAGAAATCATGTCATAACATTGCCATCATTTCATATGCATATAACCTGTGCAATCCAACTGAAGAACATACACAACCGTTACAGCTAACATATGATAAATGAAATAAATACAAAAGGCTGGTTACAAGAGTGTGCACACCCTGAAAGTAATACTCTGTTAAAGTGCATTTTGATTTAATCAAAGCATGCAGTCCACATCAGCATGGCACATCTTGACTTGCCAATGTTTGCACACACCCCCTTTCAAAACACCTCCAACTATGTCAGATTGCAAGGGCATCCCCTGTGCACTGCCCACTTCAGGTCACCCTGGCTATATCCTATCAGATGTAGGTGTGGGCTTTGAATGGCCCAGTGTAGAACATTGCATGTGTTCTGGTGAAGCCATCCTTTTGTTGATTTGGATGCATAGTTTGGGCTATTGTTGTGCGGAAAGGTGGAATTCCTCACCATCCACAGCTATGTGGCAGACACCAGAAGGATTGGAGCCACAAGGGACCTGTGTTTGGAACTGCTCATAATCCCCTCCAACTTGGCTACACCTCCAGTTCTGGCTTGTGAACACCAACGCCAAAGCAGGACACTGCCATCACCATGCTTCACCATGGTATTAGTGTTGTTGTGGTGATGTGCGGTGGTGTTATTGCGCCAAACAAACCTGTCAGAATTGGGACCAAAGAGTTCAACCATGGTCCAATATTACCATAACACATTTTCCCACTTGGTTTTTGGACACCTGATGTATTGTTTTCAAACTTTCTCCAGGCCTGGATATTGTTTGGTGTGAGGAACTGCTGCCATATTGCAACCCTACCATATAGGCAAGACACGTGGAGACCAGGGAAGATTGGTGTGACATGTAGTGCACACCCAGTACTTGCTGGAGACTCCTGCTACTTCTTCACTGTTGCTGTAGGGCTCTTGGCAGCCTCCCTGGCCAGTTTTGGTCTTGTATTCTCATAGAATTTTGTAGGATGTCCACTCCTTCACAATGTCACTATAGCCCCATATTTTCACCACCTTTTGACGACTGTCTGTACTGTGTTCCATGGTATGTGCAATACTGTGGAAATGTTTGGTACCCTTCTCCAGGCTGATACATCTCAAACATATGGTACCTTAGCAGGTTTGTCAGCTCTATGCGAACCATGGCTGTTGCTATAGCAGGCAACTGGGTATATGGAACTGGGTATATAAGAATACAGCTCTGGGGCAGAGCCTGAATGGCTAACTGAAAGTAGCAGTATTTTAGAGCTCCATACAAATAGTTAAATAAGACAGGAAAAGATATTCTTTTTTTTCTTCAAAGTATAACATCTTATAGATAAAGGACTAATTTACATAATTAGAAACTTTGGTGAAGTTTTACAAATAATTTCCTGTCAAAAAGCTTGGAGATATATTCACTTGTTAAAATGAGCAACTCAAGGAATTCTCAGCAGGATGCTGCCTTAAAGAAGGAACTACAAAATATGACATCTACCCTGCAGGAGTTGTCTTTGAAGATGGATGATTTTAAAGAGAACCTAGAAAATCTTAAAACAAGCAGTCAAAAACAGGCTGACACCCTCAAGGAAATGCTACAACACCAGACAAGGATAACAGGAATAGAGGTTTCTCTAAATGACTTAGAAAGCAAACTTAAGGAAGAGGAAACACAGAAAGAACTGCTTCTTAAACAAAACACTTGGTTGGTTAATAAAGTAGATGACTTGGAAAATAGGGAGAGGAGAAATAACACCAGGATTTTCGGATTACCTAAAAACACAGAAGGTGAGGATATTATTTTCTTTTTATCAAGCTGTATCCCTGACTTTTTAAATATAAAAGAAGGATTTTACTTTGGCATTGAAAGGGCACACAGAGCTTTTGGATACCTGCCACTAACTTAAACTCTCCTCCTAGGTCAATAATTATCAAATTTCTTTTCTACTTGGACAAGGAACTGATTTTAAGATCTGCTTGGAGGATGGCATCTCTAAAATATAAACAGAGCCTGATAAGATTTGATAATGACTATTCATCTAGAATAATGGAACAAAGGAAAAAGTGTGGCCAATGATAAAGTTTCTGAAACAAAATAACATCAAGGCACAACTTGCATATCCAGCTAAGATAAAAATACTGTATGCCAACGAGATGAGGACTTTTATTGACTTAGAGGAAGACTCTTTATTTATTAAAACTAATAATGTGATTACTTTACCAGAAGATATTGATTGGATGTCACCTTCTCTCAAGAGAACAAAAGAAACAAATGTCTGGACAGATGTCAAAAAGAAGAAGCAAAACACATATACTGTTACAGTCAAATCTCTTAAAGCATCTACTATGATATGAATTGATTTAACATTACTTTAAAGGACCAATTTTACTACTTGGAATTTTAAAACAAAGGTAATTAACTACTGGAATCCTAATCTATATTTTTTGAAAATAGTTGACACATGAGAGTTCACATTACCTCAGGTATGTAAAACAGGGTACTTTTCTTTCACAGAAGGAGGGTTATATACCACATAAAATATCTATACTGTAAATCAATATACAAAGTATATGTGTATTTTCTCTTAATTTTCTCTTTTCTTTCTCTCTTCTCTCTTTTCTCATTATTTATTTTAACCGCATCTTGTCTCTCTTTCTAAATTCTCTCCTATTTACTATACTAATACAGTTTGTATATATTTAATAACTCACTATCTATACACAGATAAATAATGGTCTAAAATAATCTAGATTTAAGGTATACTAACTGGAATAGTAAAGTTAATTAATTGTTATTACAATATTTATTAAAAAATAAAAACACTTCCAAAGGGTGAAAGCTGCTATAGCTCCAATAACAATATAAAGCAACACGAAAAAATGCATCCACAGCAACTAAACACAGCAGCTGTATTCCACAATCGAATCACTGAATGTTCACCAGGTACGAAAAATGAATATAAAATAATTTATTGAGAAGTTAGCGCTTTCACCATAAAGGCTTCATCAGACTTAAAACATAAAAAGAAAATTTCAGACATTTAAATAACATATCATTTCAGCTGATTAGTTGTAACTACGTTTGACATCACGCAATAATAAACAGCTGCTTAACTTTAAAGCCATATATTCAAACTCAAAGACAATAGGTAATCCATGTAATAAAATTAAAGTTGCAAGATAGAGCCAATAATTAAAGATAAAAATTAAAAAGCATAAATAATCAACAGACTAGGAAAAAATATACACTAGAATATAAAACTTTTGTTGTCAGCTAAAACACTTATTGTCAAGTAAAACATACTACTGGCTCTGCCCGCCTGGCTTGACCTATCTAAGTAATGACCAAATGTCAAAGTTTTATTCATGACTTTCATCCTATCTAAAGCAATGAAAATACATTCTGCAAAAAATTGCAACTAATGACCAAACCTTGTTATTGCACTTAAATCAATAGTATAAATTAATAACAGACATTTCATTAATATAGTTTGTTAATATGACAAAGTAACCGTCATTTAGATATTTTCATACTTTTAGCCTCCTATTCCATATAATAGGTTTTAAGGGCGTTTTATTGTTCAGCCCTGGTGATCTATCAGCCCTAAGTCTGATGATCCATCTTAATTCACATGCTTCAGTGTGATTTTCGAGGTCACCACCTCATATGTTAGGACTGATATTCTGCACCACTGAAAACTTGAAAACATGTGCTGGACCTGCCTTCTATTATGCTTGACAAGGTCGTTAATTTCGGAGCCAATATGTATTTGATACAGGTGTTCTCTAATATGCTCACGAAATTTCCTGTTCGTCTTGCCTATATAAAATGCTGTACATGATGAACCCCTTGCAAGATAAATGACATGTTCACTTTGACAATTAGTAGCTGTATGAAAAGCAAACTCTTGACCAGAGATAGGGTGTGTGAATGTAGGTCTGGTATCAATGTATTCAAACTGATTACATTTATTACAAGGTTTGGTGTTGCCATCATTCCATGAATGATTGCTATTTATCATTGCAGATGTATGATGACATAAAATTTGTTTTAAATTATTTTATTTTTAAACAAAAACTTCGGGTCATTCTCCACTATCTGTTTTATATACTCATCTAGAAGCAAAGTCCCCCAATGTTTCTTAATGATGTTAATAATTTTATATGTGTCAGAACTAAAAAACATGGGGACACTCATCTGACAAATTTCCCTTGCCGATCTGACAGAATCGCAGCCGTTGTTATCAGAGAAGTATGGGTTGGCTCTAGTAGTTCTTTAATCATTAACCTCTCTGATAGCTTTGTTCACATCTTTTGAATTGTATTGTCTATCTATGAATCGTTTGGTAAGGTCAACTAATTCCTCTTGGTAACCTTCTTCAGATGGATTGAGTCTTGATGCTCTCATGACCTGACTCTTGACTACATTACCAAAAACAAAATGGGGATGCATACTATTCCTGCGAAGTAATGTATTTCTGTGACATACTTTCCTATGTATGCCAGTACTGAGAAGACCACCCTCAAGTCTCAAAATACTAACGTCCAAAAAGGAAATATTGCTTCTAGAGCAACTCATGGTAAACTTAAGAAAATCAGTCAGGCCATTAATGGTGTAGATGAATTCTATGAGGTCCTTCTCATCTCCCTTCCAGACCAAAAACAAATTGTCAACAAAACGTTTGTAGAACCCAACATTCAATCTAAAACTTTCAAGAAGGAATAATATGAAATGATATGTTATTTAAATGTCTGAAATTTTGTTTTGATGTTATAAGTCTGATGAAGCCTTTATGGTGAAAGCGCTAACTTCTCAAGAAATTATTTTATATTAATTTTTCGTAGCTGGCAGACATTCAGTGATTAGATTGTGGAATACAACTGCTGTTTTAGTTGCTGTGGATGCGTTTTTTCGTGTTGCTTTATATTGTTATTGGAGCCACAGCAGCTTTCACCCTTTGGAAGTGTTTTTGCTTTTTAGTACCATTGACACTTTGTTTTCTTTTACACCACCAAGGGGACATGGCAGAAACCTCAAGTAATATCGTTGGACTACCATATACATTAAACGGGCAAGTTGCAAAACACCGGAAGTCAGCCCGTTTCCAAAATTGCATATCCGGTAATGAGAACGTACTGATGCTATACGAGGAACTGGCTGAAAATAATGGCAATAATGAGGATGTGGAGAACCTAGTTGGCTTTACGGAAGACATAAACAGGCTTGAGTTTGACTTTTTGAGTTAAAACGGATGCAATTGCAGCGCCAACATTTTGAGGTATGCCTACAAAAGAAAAATTGTACCGAGAGGGCTGCGCATCTTAAAAATGCCAACCACAGGTAATCTCCATCTTGAGCTTTTAAGTGGCAACAGTTAAACTTGGGTCTCAGCTTTAATTACATGAGACTTTTAAATGAATTTTTTAGTCCTGAAGAGGAACAACTTAGAAATCAAGTAATTAGACAGCAACGGATTCTCCTGCAAAAATATCCTACCTCAAAAACTGAAGTGCGCTTTGCAAGACTATTGGACAATGTGATGTTGTATGAGATGCGACTTGCTGAACAAAAAAAAGAATAAGGTTAATAGAGATATAAAGGATTTTAAACTGGGCCATGTTTTACTTGGCCCAGAGGTAATAATAATGCCACTGAGTTGAATGAATTCAGGCAGACTTCTAATGCAATGAAAGTAAATACCAGTGTTAATATTGGCAGTCAAGTAAATGATGTAACTAATCAGAATATTGATTCTGGTACTATGGGGAGGAATCTTCCAGTAGTAACCCCTTTGAATTTGTCTGAAGAAACTAATAATGTACTTGACACCAATGGTTTAGTCTCTACTTCAAACAATAACATTCATGCTACTCAGACTGTGAATGGAACTGAACAAGTTGTTAGAAGGAAAATTACACCTTATAATACATCCCACACAGAACCATGCAGCAATTAAACTAGTGCACATACCCCTTTCCCCATAGACTCCCACTCACAAATGAAGAGGCAGAGGTCCTTCAGCAGAGGGAGACAGAAACAGAAGGGGTCGGGAGGCGAACACACAGGTCCTACCCTAAAGAAAATGTGGGGATGGATAGACAAGCATTAGTTATTAATTTATCTAATAGAAATTTGACTAAACATGAAATACAAGTCTTAAATAAAGGTCTCACTTTTATTCCAACCAGTAATAGTGATCTTACTGATACCATTATAGATGTCAGAATGTTTGCACGTAATATTCAACTTAAGTTAGAATTTGGGAATAACAGTGACCAAAGGGAAATGAAAATTTTTCGACCCCCAAGTGTAAATGTTCCTATATTACATCCCTTCATAGATACTTTTACTAAACTTGTTGAGCAAGATGTATATAAGACGAGCAAGTAAAACAACAAAAAGCAAAACAATTTATCTTTCTTACAAAGGAGAGCACTTAATGATCTAAGCAGAGATGCCTCAATTGTCATTAGACCAGCCGATAAAGGTGGGCCCATTGTCGTAATCAACCGCAGTGATTATATGGAAAGCATGGGACGTCTGTTACATTAAGAGAATTTTTATACTAAAATTGAGATGTCTGAGGTAGCTAATAAGATTTATAAAATCTATGATATGTTGGATGACCTATTGAAAAGCAATGATATTAATACAGAGTTATTTAAGTTTCTTAGGGTTAATAAGCCATTGATACTGATAATTCAGGGCCTTCCCAAGGTCCATAAATGTTTGTCCACACCATCCATGTGCCCAATAGTGGCAGGACAGGGTTGGGTGATGGAACCATTTTCCATTTATGTAGAACATTTTATAAGACCTGTTGTGGAAGCCAATTCAGTTATCATGAGGGACAGTAAACGATTTCTTTTGGACCTCTACACATACATGAAAAATGTAAAAGAAGATGAACCCTATATTTTGGTAACATTAGATGTCAAAAGCTTATTCACTGTAATACCTAATTAAGTAGGTGTGGAGAAGACATGTCAACATTTATCCATACATTCCCACTTGAACAGTAAATTTATAGATCTTTTGACTCTCTTCCTTGAAACAATTTTACAGAACAATATTTTCCTGTTTAATGAGTGTGCTTACATTCAGAATGATGGTGCAGCTATGGGCACTTCTTGTGCCAATAGCTACGCCACCATAGTTATGGCCAACTGGGAGGAAAAACTTTTATTCCCCCTTGAAAGTTTTAGATTGAATGTTGGGTTCTACAAACGTTTTGTTGACGATTTGTTTTTGGTCTGGAAGGGAGATGAGAAGGACCTTATAGGATTTGTCTCCACCATTAATGGCATGGCTGATTTTCTTAAGTTTACCATGAGTTGCTCTAGAAGCAATATTTCCTTTTTGGATATTAGTATTGAGAGACTTGAGGGTGGTCTTCTCAATACTGGCGTACATAGGAAAGTATGTCATAGAAATACGTTACTTCACAGGAATAGTATGCATCCCCATTTTGTTTTTGGTAATGTAGTCAAGAGTCAGGTCATGAGAGCATCCAGACTCAATCCATCTGAAGAAGGTTACCAAGAGGAATTTGTTGACCTTACCAAAAGATTCATAGATAGACAATACAATTCAAAAGAAGTGAACAAAGCTATCAGAGAGGTTAATGATTTAAGAACTACTAGAGCCAACCCATACTTGTCTGATAACAACGGCTGTGATTCTGTCAGATCGGCAAGGGAAATTTGTCAGATGAGTGTCCCCATGTTTTTTAGTTCTGACACATATAAAATGAACAACATCATTAAAAAACATTGGGGGACCTTGCTTCTAGATGAGAATATAAAAAAGATAGTGGGGAATGACCTAAAGTTTTTGTTTAAAAACAAAAAGAATTTAAAACAAATTTTATGTCATCATACATCTGCAATGATAACTAGCAATCATTCACTGAATGATGGCAATACCAAACCTTGCAATAAATGTAATCAGTGTGAATACATTGATACTAGACCTACATTCACACACCCTATCTCTGGTCAAGAGTTTGCTTTTCGTACAGCTGCTAATTGTCAAAGTGAGCATGTAATTTATCTTGCAAGGTGTTCATCATGTACAGCATTTTATATAGGCAAGACGAACAGGAAATTTCCTGAGCGTATTAGAGAACACCTGTATGAAATACATATTGGCTCCGAAATTAACACCCTTGCCAAGCATAATAGACAGGCAGGTCCAGCACATGTTTTCAGTGGTGCAGAAAATCAGTCCTAACATACGAGGTGGTGACCTCGAAAATCACACTGAAAAGTGTGAATTAAGATGGATCATCAGACTTAGGGCTGATAGATCACCAGGGCTGAATGATAAAATGCCCTTAAAACCTATTTTCTGGAATAGGAGGCTAAAAATATGAAAATATCTAAATGAAGGTTACTTTGTCATATTAACAAGCTATATTAATGAAATGTCTGTTATTAATTTATACTACTGATTTAAGTGCAATAACAAGGTTTGGTCATTAGTTGTAATTTTTTACAGAATGTATTTTCATTGCTTTTGATAGGATGACATTCATGAATAAAACTTTGACATTTGGTCATTACTTAGATAGGTCAAGCCAGGCTGGCATAGCCAGTAGTATGTTTTACTTGACAATAAGTGTTTTAGCTGACAACAAAAGTTTTATATTCTAGTGTATATTTTTTCCTAGTCTGTTGATTATTTATACTTTTTATTTTTTATCTTTAATTATTGGCTCTATCTTGCAACTTTAATTTTATTACATGGATTACCTATTGTCTTTGAGTTTGAATATATGGCTTTAAAGTTAAGCAGCTGTTTATTAATGCGTGATGTCAAATGTAGTTACAACCAATCAGCTGAAATGATATGTTATTTAAATGTCTGAAATTTTCTTTTGATGTTATAAGTCTGATGAAGCCTTTATGGTGAAAGCGCTAACTTCTCAATAAATTATTTTATATTAGTTTTTCGTACCTAGTGGACATTCAGTGATTAGATTGTGGAATACAACTGCTGTGTTTAGTTGCTGTGGATGCATTTTTCCGTGTTGCTTTACAATATTTATTAGAATAATGATAGTCACTGTTATGCTTATTGGGATTAGGGACATGTTTGTGGTTAATTCTGAAATGTTCCATTCATGTACATATGTCCTTTGAATTATTTCCTTTTAGTATTAACAAATATATATATATATATATATATATATATATATATATATATATATATAAAGGAGTGAAAAATGTACTGTTGGTTAAGAGAAGTGAAGTTTTCTTCACATTTTATTTGTGTTGCCATAGCAACTGTATACAACTGCTGCAGTTTCAAAGGACACTTTGAACCTACAAAGTGCATTTAGCCTTTCAGATAAATAGTAAGAAAAAAGCTCCAAATAGAGTTAATGTTGTTTAGTTATTAAAATGTAAAAACAACCAAAGCAAGGTAAAATAAATACATAATAAGACTATTTGTAAATATTTTATGTTTTATCCTCATAGGATTACATATTCCTGGAAACACAACTGAAATGTTCCCAAACTACATGTGCAATTAAATGTAGCTGCTTGATTAAAAAGTATTACTCAGTTTAACATGCTGATTCTACAAGCTGTCTGCAGTGTAAAAGTTATACTTTATATGTTACTTAAAATTGAAAGTCTCTAGAGCACATGAAAAAATACATAATACTTTTTGCAACATTTTATCTTTGCAGTTACCTCACACTCTGTACAAACTCACTTGGCAACTAATAGCTATTCATTTAAAATAGTTTAAATATTAAATGTGCCCTTAAAATGCTATTGACATTTTGACAAAATATAATCTGAACTGTAAAATGAATGACTTGAAAGAAGTGAAGTAATGCATAGATTTCATAAACAGTTCTTGACACTACAGTATAAGTAAAAATATATATTCACAAGGAAGTACTGAAAATGTTTTAGTCTTCCGGTTAAAATAGCTTACTGTCAACATTTTGCGATATCAGCAAGTTTGATGAGCTAGGAAATTACTCGTATTTGTCTTTATAATGATTATTAGACATATGTTAGACTCTGCTTAGTTTACTAAATTGTGACATATGCTTATGAGGAAAAGTGGACTCAGTCACTCACTTTGGACTACACATTCCTGGAAACTCAACTGAAATGTCCCCAGACTGCTTGTGAACTTAAATAAAACTGTCTGATTAATAAGTATAACTTACTTTAACAACCTGAATATAAGCTATCTGCTCTATATATGCTACATCATATATGTCACTTGCATATGACAGTCTCTAGAGCAGATGAAAAAATACATATTATACAATTCTTCCTCTAAAACGTGCATGTTGATTGGTCAGCCCAACCAGTGTGCCCGTTGTAAATCCCTCAATATACTAACGGAAAAAGGTCCGGTCGCCCTGACTTTTTCTGTTAGTATAAAACACTGTCTCGCTATGTTAAAAGAGTTTAACATAGCGACCCAGGTTTAAAAAAAGCAATGGAGATCTCCGTTGCTTTTTTTAAAGCTGTCTCGCTATGTTAAACCCCTCTAACATAGTGACACAGTGTGTAAAAAGCAATGGAGATCTTGCGATCTCCGTTGCTTTTTTTTAAAACCTGTCGCGCTATATTAAATGGGTTTAACATAGCGAGACAGCTTTAAAATAAGCAACAGAAATATCCGTTGCTTATTTTAAAGCTGTCGCCATGTTAAACCCATTTAACATAGCAAGACAGGTTTAAAAGCAATGGAAGCAAGATCTCCATTGCTTTTATTAGCTATGTTAAATGGGTTTAACATAGCGAGACAGCTTTAAAATAAGCAACGGAGATCTCTGTTGCTTATTTTAAAGCTCTCTCGCTATGCTAAACCCATTTAACATAGTGAAACAGTAAAAAGCAACAGAGATCTTGCGTTCTCCGTTGCTTTTGCCCACAGCTCTGATGTACTGTGTAGGCATGCGCATTACATCAGAACTGCCGCGAATACCAGACAGCTGCGGAAGGGCAGCAAAGAGGCATTATACAATGCCATTATTTAAGAAAAGTAATTATTTCTTTTCTTAAATAATGTCATTGTATAATAGCAATAACCCACTTCTGGGTGTGGGCAATGTGGGATTTACCCACGGTTGTCTTTGTTTGGTAAACCACGCCAACTGTGGGTAAATCCTGCATTACCCACACCCAGGCGTGGGTTATTGTTATATTATTCAACATGCTATATTTGCACTAACCATACATTTAAACTAACTCAATTGGCAACTGACAAGTTATTTATTTGAAACATCAATAGTTACATGCGCCTTCTCAGATCATGACTCCCTGATAATGAAGCTCCAAACAGATTTTAAACCTTTAATCCTCTCAACTAGGATTCCATCATATATCAGGAAAATTTAAGAATTCAGACCCTGGATGTTGTCAGAACTACAATTATTTCTTGAAATTAATATTACAACAGAAATCAGTAGAGTCATGGTTTGAGACTAATTAAAAGTGCATTTATTTTGTAAGACCCTTACCTGGTATAAAAACAAAGTTAGAGAGTTAGAATCTGAATCATTAGACTTGCAAACCAGACTCTTGACAGCAAAATCTAAAACAAATCAGAATTGTCCAGAAGTCAAAAAAGAAAGAGAGGAATTAAATAAAAAATATAATGAAAGTCTAACACACAAAACTTGTCTAGCCTCGGAAAAATTAAAAATAAACTCATTAGCCACCTCTCCCAGATATCTACATAACTTATCTACAAGAATTAAAATACAATCTAAAGCAAATCACATTAGTAGTATATATCATGAAAAGAAAGGGAGAAAAGTATCAGATATAGGAGACATCCTTGAAGCATTTCAGTTCCATTATATGGAACACTTAAAAAAGAAGATTTAGATACCAACCAAATAAACTTAGATACAAACCTTATCAATATAAAAAAGTCCAGAAAACTTAAAACTAGACCTACAAAAACCTACATCCTACAAAGAAATTGTTGACAAGATAAAAGAAAGTAAATCTAACAAATCTCCAGAGATAGATGGTATAATTATGGAAATTTACAAACTCTTCCCTTCAACACCAATCTCCCTTTTTCATAAAACTTTGCTAGAAGTTGAGTCAGAAGCAAAAATACCACCCTCATGGAAATATTCTCTCATAACACCAATTCTAAAAGATAATAAACCATCGGACCTTTGCACCTCATACAGACCTATATCATTACTGAATAATGATTACAAACTATTCATGTCAATCCTAGCTAACAGAATGAAAATCCTACTTTCAAAGACAATTAATAATGATCAAACTGGATTTTTATATAACAGGCACACACATGATAATATTAAAAGGATACTTACTCTTATAGCTTATGTGAATAAAGAAGATGGAGAAACACTTGTAATCAGATTAGACATAGAAAAAGCCTTTGATTCCCTCAACTGGGAATATCTATTTAAAACTTTAGCATTATTTGAATTTCCTCCTCCCTTCATCTTATTACTTAAAACATATATATTAATAACTTAGCCTGCATTAAATTAGGTCCTTTCACCTCAGAATCTGTCCATATAACAAAAGGTACTAAACATGGATGCCCCCTTTCTCCTATTTTACTTGCTTTGGCTATAGAAATACTTGCAGAAATAATACTCAATAGTCCAAGAATAAAAGGAATAGAAGTCTATGACCAGTGCATATCTAAAATAATGCTTTTTGCTGATGGTATTTTATTAACCCTATCAAACTCCAGAGAGTCATTAGGAGAGCTAGAAGAAGTAATGGATACATTTTATAAGATTTACACTTTAATAGATCAAAATCGAAATTTCTATTTTTAAATAAGAAAAAAGAACTACACGTTACAGATAAATCCACCATAGGAAAACAAGAACTTACGCTCAATTATTTAGGAATAGTGTTATGCAAAAATATAAACGAAACAATATTAATAAATTATAAAAACATTAGCGTAACAATAAAAATAAATATAGAAAAGTGGAACAAAATTATATTAACTTTTGAAGATAGAATGCAATTAATAAAAATGGTCTTAGTGCCAAAAATACTATATGTAGCATTAGCAATACAGTTAATTCCTGAAAGATGCATTCTTAAAGAAATAAACTCATGTTTAATAAACTTTTTATGGTATCCCAAAAAAAATAAAGTAGCTCTAACTCATCACATCAGACCGTGGAAACAAGGAGGATTGAACTTCCCAGAAATAGAAACATATATAAAAGCATCTGTGCTTAAAACTAGAGTAGACTGGATAAACCCAAATTATTTTGCCAACTGGAAAGAATTAACAAATTAATTTAATCTGTTAAAAAATGTTTAATAGTAGACAAATCAAACAAACCCTGGTACATACTATGCATAAGTATACAATATAATATAAGAAAACCTTCTAAAACAACACCGATTAATCATTACATCAATTTCTTTAGGAAACTTATCAATGCAAACATAGATCTAAAACTTTGGTTTGACCTTTTAACACCATTTACCATCACTAAGGACTTTCCTCACAAAATATATAGGGAAACAAAAACCACCTGGGAACAAAATGGATTCTTATGCTGGTTTCAATGTTTAAATAAATTAACACCCGGATTCATGAAGCTCGGCGCAAGGTCGGCGTAAGGCTTGCGCCGGCCGTGCAGCGTATATATGGAGTAGTAGCGCCATATGCATATTAATGAAGGCGCGCAGCCACCACAGCCACGTGCATAGTAAACATGCATGAGTGCATGGGGCATATCAAAGTTGCGCAGGGAGGCGTTTCAATGTCGGCTGACGATGAGCAACCTAAACTGCTGAATATTATATTCTGCCGGCAATAGTAATCGCACCTATCAGTGTCTGTGGAGACTGAAACATATACAAGGCATGCAAGATAGTCCCTGCAAACAGAAAATGAAGAAGCAAACACAAATGTACAGAAGTGAATAACGGGTCCCTACCCTTGAACAAATGTCAGGAAAACCGTGTGCCCATAGTCCAACGTAGTGTTGATAGCTATACCATGCGGAAGTAAAATGTATCATATGTTAGGGCGCCACCAGGAGGTACGTCCTGCACAATGGAGATGGTCACCAGCTGACCCATAATGTGAGGGAGGGTACATAACTGTGCAGATGTGTCCATAACAAAATACACGAGGAGGAATGCAGATATATGTAGTGACCGTATGTCCGAATCATATCCCACAAGGGATGTAATAGTCACATACAAAAGGTATGTCCGTATTCCACATAACAAATGTGATCGGGAATAGAATATGCATGTAAACGAAACAGGAGAATAGAAAAAGCTACAACAATAAGGACACATGTAGGCTGAAAGGGACAGTATGATCCGTCCTGTCGACTAAGAATACCACCTGTCCCACTATGCGAGCGACAGTACCTCTCTGGGCAGATGTGTCCAACACAAACCAGTAAACATGGCAAACGTCCAGAGATAATAGGACTTAATTATCCCTCAGACGTCATGTAATAGTTGCATTAAACAGTTGTTCACCGCACGTATATCACAGAAATGTCATAAGAAACAGAATAAGCCACTGAAATGCTACAAGACTAAAGCTTATATATAGGCAAGAGTTGTAAGTTCTATCTGCCGAACTGACCGTTGGTATGTGTTGGCATGTAAAATGTGCTGTGTTCACTGCAAATGTTACACTGTGGCCAATTGAAAAGGTGGAAACAGTACCACAGACTGTGGAGAGGCATTGTCCATAACAGTCGGATATGTGGAAGGCATAGCATGGACATAGGAAAAGGTGCCATCCTACCAATGAGTACAACAGGTCTGCAAAACACAGAATTCAGCAGTAGAAGCCGAACTGGTATGTGACACAGTCGAACAGGTAGTACCCGGGTATACCAACCAAGTAATAAAAGTGAAGTATGGGCGTGTACCTATGCGTGTGAGGTATAGCACGTGGAAAGAAAACATGGCAGGGTAGTCCACACAACCATAAAGGTACCCAACACCTGTAGGGTAGTCAATGTGCTACTCTGGCCGTGCCATGGGCCAACAACCAAAGTAGTGAGCTATCGGGTGTGAGGAATTTGCGTGTGAGGGGTGGATGGGTAATGTTAATATCCGCAAAGGCGATACTGTGTCATATGCAGAAAAGGTAAACCAGAGGTGTAGGAGGGGGCGGCAGTTGAAGTGGACAGAATCACAAACACATGTAGAAACAGCTGCAAGCCAAGCAGATAGACCATAGTGTAGAACACAATCCCACAAACATATGAATATGGAAATGTGTGATACAAATGTATAGATTTGTCACCATCACATACCCACAGGTTGGTCCTGATGGAACTGGCCATAACAAATGCAACACACCTGGCTGCATAATGGCATACCCTCCACATCACACAACCCACCCCCATAACAGAACGTCCACCAAATCCAGCTGTACTTGGCCCACTGGTTCGTTGCAGACACAGCTACACATACTGACCCCTATGCGTATGTAGTAGGTATTGTCACCCTTGGCAGTGTCAGGATTGCAAACCATGTATTCCCTGCATGTTAAACCCCCTGCACATTTTCATAAAGCCAAAATACATCTCAATATCTTTTTTTGTGGAATGGTCCAATTTTTGGAATATCCCTTATGGGATAAGTAACCTGTGTAAATAGTAGAGTGGGTATGATGACAAGATGTCCAATCCCGTAGATATCTGGACACAAGTCAGAATGTGAAGTAGAGGTCCAAGACACTGTCCAGACCTGAGTGGTCATGCATAATCTAGTACCCAGGATAAAACACCTTCCCGTGATGCACGTGTCCCCACATAAATATGTGGGAGAATATATTGCACACATTCACAGTGGCAAATGGCAGAAGGGTGAGGAAGACACCCAACATTGACAGGATAACCCTGATGAAGTGTGAGGGATACCTAGTGTGTGCCTGCGTGACCGACCATACCTGACAACCTGTGTGAGCTAGATATCTGGACAGAGCTGTGAATACAAGTGAGACAAAGGTACAAAAGCAGGTACAATATGCAAAGATAGCTGTTAGAAGTTATTCATTTATGTGCAGTTTGAGTACCCGGGAAGTCCATTGGGCCAAGAAGTGCCCAGTAACAGCGGAGGCCCGGGTAGAAAAGCTCCACAAGCAATACAAGGAAATAAAGGCTACATAAAGTTAAAGGTAAAATACAAGAGTAAAAGTCATACAGTCAGGAAATACACATACATAAAATGTGCATAATAATCCAGAGTTTTGTAGCAGTAATACAGATATTTACAACAATGACATACTTGGAGTCAAGTGAGTGTCAGCTAAGTCTGGTTAAGCTGGAGAGTAGAGAGGAGCAGGAGTATGGAGTGCTCAGAGGAGTGAGATTCCTAGAATGTATATCAGGTGCAAGCAGGAATATATCCATGTGGATGGATAAACATAAAAATATTATAGAATGACAGTTTGCACAATGGCATTAATGTCTGGAGTATGAAGTCTGAAACTCACTGTCTGTCAGCACGTTCCGACTTCTGTCTTTAATGCCGAGCTACTGCTGTGTCAGAACACAACAGCGTATTACAGAGGTTCGTACCATACCACTCAACTGTCCAGATATTCGCAGAATGACCAGAGTGTTGGCTCATATTGTTGTTGTGTGCCTCCGACAATCTGCGTCTGTCCGGTAAATCAGTGTAGATTGACATCACGAAATAATGAGGATTAAGTATAAGACTCCACATCCTGCAGAAGAGTCATGATAATGAAAAACCTAGTATTCTATCAATGTTATAAGCTTGTAAGGAAACTAGTTAAATGTGTCCCTCTTACTCTCCCCATCATGTAGGGTTTGTGCAGATTTGTTGCTCTAAGAGGTTGAGAGATATGGTCCATACATATGTACAGTAACAACCCATCACATTTGTGTAATGTACAACTGCATACCTGTAGTCACATCATGTCCAAGAAAATAATCCACGTATGAATGAATACAGGTAATAGTCAAATGTGAATGGGAAACACTCCCCCTCACCGTGGAGTATGGACCATAACTACCCCATCCATAATATGTACAGCCAACAGAATAAGCTCCTGATAGGTGCCCAAACACCTGTGTCTATAAATACAGGTAAAATGTTCATAACAGGGAGAAGCTCCAAGTTCACATTCTTCATCTGACATTTGAACTCGGCCAGGGAAGTTCCGTTCACCAGGCGGACAACCCTATACCCAGATCACTACATGAACACCCTGACAATCAGAGACCTGTATGTGATACGACTATATGCCCTGGTGTTCTGCATGTCCTCGGAGTGATTAACAATGCAGCTGGGGTCCACAGCATTAGGCAATAGGGAATGTGTAATATGTAGTACCACGTTTTTCTCAGCAGGGGAATGGATGCCTGTGTTGTAAGTGAAGCGGTGCGGCATATGTTGATGTAGCTAGGTACTATGGGTATGCATATCAATGAGGCAGAATGGCAACAGAATACTGTTTCCGGCATCCGTCCAACGTAAATGCAGTCTCGGTTGACCTACGACCACTGCAGATATCCCTTTAAAGTGTAATGAATGCGTTCGTGCTGTACACACAGTTAAATACGTAAAGGTGAACCATGTGTTTCACACCAGTCTGTAAACCGGACTACAGATATGTAAGTGTTATGGTCAGAAGTATGCCTGATACACTAGTAATAGGTGACTCTATAGTCAGACACACTGATGTCCCGCTTACCAGGCTGAACAAGGAGAGGGTGACTGTGAGCTGCCTGTCGAGAGCTAGGATCCGCCACATAACACACGCACTGAGGTCACTCCAAAGCAAGTACAAATATGACTCTGTCATTGTCCATGCTGGCATGAATGACCTGAGACGTACCTCCCTGGACTACATGAAAAGAGACATAGAGGAGCTCTCTGATTATGTAACCCAGGCTGGTATGACCCTGACCCTGGGCAGCATCTTGCCCTCACCACGAATGATGCCACAATACAATGACAAGATGATCAGCTTTAATAATTGGCTCAAGTACTGGTGTCATTCTAAAGGGATCCAAAGTCTGTCTGCTTGGGATGACATGTTGGACAAGCCACGCTGCTTCACAAGGGACGGCTTACACCTGTCACCACTGGGCTTCCGGATATTGGCTAAGTCTCTTGCCACCCCCATAGTGCCTTTTTTAGGCAAGGCTCAAAAGACAAACCCACCTCCTTAGAAAACAAAAATGGAAAAAAACTAAGGGTAATGCTGCTCAATGCCAGAAGTCTAAATTTCAAGATGCAGGCTCTCAAAGCACTCCTAAGTATGGAGAACTTCGACATCTGTGCAGTAACGAAAACCTGGTTCAAGGCTCCTGAGAGCAACCCAGCACTACCAGGCTATACCTCGTATCATGCTTTTCGACCCCAAAACCCGGGCCGAACCACAAAGAGAGGGGGAGTGTCCATATTCATCAAGGACACCCACACCTCCAGGTTAGTAGCAACACATGAAGCATCGGAGACCATACAGGTGCAACTAACCATAGGCAAAACTGCTATACAACTGGTAGCATGTTACACACCACCCTCCCAATCTCAGGAACCCCATTCAGCCTTCCTGAAGACACTGGAGGATATCAATGTATCACCAAATACCATCATACTGGGAGATTTCAACTACCATAACATAGATTGGGTGCATTATTCTAGCCCTAACACCGTGGCCCAGAGATTCCTGGAATTCATAAATTCAAATGCACTGGAACAGCTAGTCACATCTCCCACTAGGGGAGATAATATACTAGACCTGATTATCACAAACATGGGGACCAAATGCTCCACACCAGACGTATACCCCTCACTAGTGAGATCTGACCACAAACTAATCACCCTGGATATACATATCCCACCTACACTCCCAGCACAAAAGACTATAGTGAAAAACTTCCCAAAAGCCGACTTCACTCTTCTTAAGACTGAGATGGTATCCTTTAAGCCCACTGGGCCAGTGGAACCACATCCCACAATGCTGAATCCTTCACAAATACGTTATATGGACATCTCCAAGAATGCATGGATCATGCAATCCCAAATAAATCCAAGACCCTCTCCACCAAGGGCAAGCATCCTGACTGGTGGACCTCAGCCATAAACAAATTGTATAACAAAAGAAGGAAGCTACTGCACGACAGAGCAAAATCCCATAAAGGTAAGGCATCTCTGATCAACACTAGCAGAAAGATACATTCCCTCATAAAAACATCCAAGGCCAACTTTGAGAGTAAAATCACTAAGGACACTAAAGATAACCACAAGGCCTTCTTCAGCTATGTTAGAAACCTGGGCGGAAACCCTCAGATATGCTCAGAGTTAGTTCACAACAACAAAAAATACACTGAACCCGCAGATATTGCCAACATTCTGGCTGACAGGTTCAGTGCAAATTTCTCCCCTCCCTCACCCACAAAAGATGAAATACTTATCCCAGCTGAATGTAATCTCCCTGTCGCCTCAGATGTCCAGGTGAGAGCAACCCTCAGCAAAACTAAAAACACAGCATCAATGGGACCTGACGGTATCCCGGGTTGCGTGCTACGTGAACTCCAAGAGGAGCTTAACCCGCACATAAAAATGCTATTTAACCTTAGCCTCACTACAGGATATGTACCTGAACACTGGCATACAGCAACAGTGGTCCCACTCCACAAAGGAAGTACCTCTACAGACCCTGGGAACTACCGCCCCATAAGCTTAACCAGCCTGGTCTGCAAAGCTATGGAAAGAATCATTATGGAACTCATAAACAGGAACATTGGGGACCTACAGACACTTGATACCACCCAGTTTGGCTTTGTAAAGGGCAGATCCTGCCTTTTGAACCTGGTTGATTTTTTTGTAACAGTCACTAGAGCCATTGATGAGGGCAAAGCAGTCCATACAGCCTACCTGGACTTAGCTAAGGCCTTTGACACAATACCCCACTCAGGCATCATAGATAAGCTCAGCAGGTTAAATGTAAACCCATATGTCACTAGATGGGTTGCAAACTTGCTAAAGGACAGAACCCATAAAGTCAAAATTGCTAGAGCCATGTCAGGCTCAAAGCCAGTCACAAGTTGTGTCCCACAGGGCTCTGTCCTGGGACCCCTCTTGTTCAGCATTTATTTCTCAGATGTTAAAGCAAAAATGGGAGGGTTGTGGCTGACATAGTTCGCAGATGACTGCAAACTAGGCGCCATAGTCAATACACCTGCTGACACATACATCCTACAGAATGGCCTCACAGAGATGGACAACTGGTGCCGGAGTCATGGCCTTAAACTAAATGCCAAAAAATGTATAGTCATCCCCTTTGGGAAAAACAAGGTAGCCACAAATTATCACATAGACAGTAACCCACTGAGTACGGAAAAAGTAATCAGAGACCTGCGGACTCATGTCAACAGTGACCTCTCATTTGACACCCATGTTGCCAAAGTGGTTAGAAAGACATTCTACCTTGCCCACCTTATCATGAAGGGATTCACATCCAGATCAAAGGAGGTCATTGTACCCCTATACTCCTCCCTTATCAGACCCATGATTGAGTACAATGCCCCATTTGGTATGTAGCTCACCTGGCACCTGCAGTAGCTGGAGAGACCACAAAAGTACCTCACCAAGAGGATCAAGGGTCTCCAACATATGTCTTATTCTGCCAGACTAAAGAAACTCCAACTCTATTCAGTAGCATACCGCCTGCTCAGAGGTTGTCTGTGCCTGACGTACAAGGCCATGTCTAACCAGGATCTGATGGACATGCTCCACCTCAAAAGATCCAAATCCATCAGAACCACAAGAGCCAAAGACTTAAACCTCGGCACAAGTATGAATAGAACATGCTGGAGGGATAGATTTATAACCCAGAGGCTTCCCATGCTCTGGAACAGAATCCCAGTTCATGTTAAGCAGAGCCCCTCACTGACACTCTTCAAGAGAAACCTTGATGAGTGGATGAGAGATCGTAGGTTTACCCCAGGGGTCACCTCTGTGTCACTACTAGACAGGGGCACAGTAAATGAATTCATTTATGTAAGGGGATCTTCACTGTGTCACTACTAGACAGAGGCACAGTATTCTAAATCTATTCTGTACCACTACACGGGGTGGCGAAAGCCATATCACTATGGCTAGGCTTACAAATGCCCCAGGGCAGATAGCCTTGTGCTAAACTATGAAACCATGAAACTATGAAAGGCCGCGCAAGCACACATATCTATTAAACATATGTAACCCACAACATGTATATGCAAGTGCGCCTGTGCATGTGTGATCCGCTCACAGCATAGTAAATGAATGCTGTTTCCCCCACGTTATATATACATGGCTCAAACCTGTTAACCCCCGTAAAGTATGAAACCGGACAAAGCCATGCAAACTACTGGTACAAATAGGGACAATCCCCAGATATGTGCCAGATCAAACATAGAAAGTGGACAGAATAATAGGTGTGTCAGTAGCATGGATTCTCTGAATGGTATGCAATCGTAACCTGAACTGCTTGCCAGTATTTCCCAACGTCAGTCTTTAATGAAATGCCACTAAATTGCCAGATAGACACAAGGTTATGAAAAACACACCGAAGATAAGAGGCAACCAGCTGTACATTCTGCGACAATCTGTACAGTTGAAAGGTATGGTATGGATATAGATATATGTGTATACACATAATCCACAGACGTAAACCAAAGCAAATTATGAAATGAGGTCTGTACATGTATATATGTATACACAACAAACATGTCCCGTAGATATAACATATGTACATAAATAGGCCACGGTATAGCTATTATGGGTAGACAAACAGACATGCATGAAAGGTGAGTAAACCGCTGCTTTCCAAACCATTGGCCAGAAAGTACCAGTGTGACAGGCCGTCAAGTTCTACACTTTAAACATGAATATAGGTGTCCATTGCAGGACCGCAAAAATTGATCCATACGTAGTGTCAACCGTCATTGACTCCAAAGAAGTGATCTCAGCAAATACGATATAGGTGTACATGCAACAGTAGCAGGTGCAAGGGTAATAACACGTGTCAATAGAATGTATGACGTAAAAACTGATATCCGGAGAGTGGGGAGTGCTTATAAGTGTCTCCACACTTTAGTACCGCTCTCATTAAATATGTGTAATGTGTACTGTGGAGGGGTGTCAGGTATGGGAATCATGGGTATGCAGAAATGGGCCTAGGTGTTGTTTGGCACAGATTTATTAGGTCCGCCCCGTGGGAGTGATGTGGGTATAGCACACGCCTATATTCTCAATAACGGGTCAAACCATCTACTGGATATTGTGTAAACCATTGTGGGAATATGCAGGGACCTATATCAGTGTCATGTAGGTGATTATCATAGATGGACATGTGTATGACCAAGATGGTAACCATACCTGGCAAACTGTCAGAATAAGACAGCTGCACTAAGGCATAGTACATGAAATACGAATAGGGACTATATTAGATATACCCCAGACAAAGTCAGAATGTTGATAAAATACTGGCGTAGTCAGGAATACGAATATTATGAGGGTTACTAATCATGACATAGAAATGTCAGTCATTATCATCTAACCACACAGTCCATAATGCCTTGCCAGTAATTTACCAGAAATGCACAATATTATGACAAATGTAACAAGATCATAGGTCAAACCTCAGGTCATTTACCCATAATGTGTACAGGTGAGAGGTATTAAGGTAACCTGTCCTAAATACAGGAACAGAACTAGTGATATAAGGTGGACAGGTGAGCAGAACAACGTCAGGCCAAATGACAAAACATGAACAAGTCTAAAGCATGTACCTCGACATATATTAATGACAACGTATGCCCTGTGAAAGTCAATGTGGAAGGTAATAGACTCAAAAGACAGGTGTCCCTCAGGGTGTCATGCAGTGTCACCGATACAGTGTCTAGTCCCCCATACTCGTACGCGAGCGCTGCCACTGATATAAAGCGCAAATACCGGCGCACACATAAGGTACATGATAGAATAAGTAGTGCGGATAAGCACCTGTAGGCCTCTGTGAGGAATACAACTCTCTGGGTGGGTGTGTCCTGCAATATAAATGTAATGGCATCTGTCCTGTGATGCCGCCATACCTTGTGCGTATTGGTGAAAGAAAATTGATATCCTGTATCAGAAACATACTTTGCAACTGTTCAGATTTACGTAGAATGTGCAGGGTTATGCCCCAGATGTTTGGTGTGTTCGTCCTCAAATCTGTACCTTTCTGGCAATTACCCGAGAACTGATGTCATTCAATAATGACAAACAGTTAAGTGTAAGACTCCAAATCCTCAGAAAAGTCATACTACTGCAAAACTGATTATTCCGTCAACTATCTACGTTTGTAAGAGCAATATTTAAAATCCACCCCTATATGTCCCGCCATCATTTTTGGCTTTGTGCACATTGTTGCTCCAGGAGGTTGAGAGGTATGATCAGAAATGGATGCATGTCTGAGGAAACAGCATAGTCGACTGCAACATAACTCAGAAGGTATGAAATGTGCTGCAGTAGGATGTTCAGTATTGGCCGCAGGTATGTGCTGACATGTCAAATGACATAGCAGTCTACATGAAGTACCCATAGGGCTGTAACCTGTACAAATGATGGCAGTGAGACATACCCACAGCCATGCAACACCACAAATAGACATAACATACAGCAAAGCCTAGGCCATGATACCCGAAGCCTCTGGAGTGTACGAGTACAGTGAGAGTACAGCAAGGAAAGATGTCTGCCAAGCTATTCAGCAAACTCCTGTAGGGGCGTGTAAGACCGCCCATAACATGAACGTTGCACAGACAATGTTGGCATTTGCAACATACCCCAGTTGCATGTGAAAGCTATGCAAATATGTGATACATGAAACAGTCAACTGTCCATGCAAGAGCAGTGTTATGTGCAGAAATGTACCCGGATGATAGGCGACTAACATTCTGCACGTTGCTAAACGGAGCAATGACAGCTGCAAATACGGTATGAACACAGTGGAAGAAGCATGCCAATATCCAAATCTAAGGCCAGTGGCATTATTGTCCATTGGATAAAAACTGTAGTTGCCCTCCCCCGATCTCCAGTGTGTAAGCATAGCGCAGCACCATGGGAATGCGCTGCGCTTCAAAACAAGTCAAATATGTATAATATACAATAAAAATGTAGATTTAGTTAGATGTTAATACGCTATGCAGATGAATGTCAAGCTGGAGACAACATGGCTACTGCATACTGGTAGTCATGTGTGGAAGCGCTCTGCCCGAGATGTAACGAAGCATTTGTAGGCAATCTGATGCAAGTGAGGCTGAGGATAGTGAAGCACAACATGTCATGGGCCTAAGCCTCTACAGTGTAGTGTGGGATAAGGGGACGAGTACAGTATAAGATAGGTGACAACATCAGTGTGTATGTATAAAACACTGTACTCTTACTGGAGCAGTGTCACATGTTTGCTGTCAGTACTCAGTGGAAGAGACGTGTTATGAGGTATCCTAGGTAAGTCAGGAGACTGACGGTGTACGCCATGGATACCAGCGATGGTACCCGCAACCTTGCCCACAGTGTGTCTGCGCCCGTGCATGCCAGTAAGCCTGAGTACACATGTGTGCGTGCGTGTCAGCCTGTGTGCTCATGTTGAAGAATGAGTAGGCTACTGTATGAATGGTGAAGCTCGTGTAATGTCGTGTATGCCAGTGTACGTGTTTGTAATTATGTATACATGTGTACTACACACATCACACATGTATTGCACACTCACACATGCTGCCAATACTACACACATCAGTGAAATGGCACATGGATGGAGAATACAACATTAGAATTAACAGTGCTGTAAACTATGCTACATTGATGGTCACAGCTGCAATGCATCATGCCTGCTGATATACACCTGGAAGTATCTCAGTTTGTGTTAACAGCAGTCTAGCATCAATACAGTGGAATAAAGCCACCGTGTGCATCAGCACCAGGTTAGTCTGATCTTGCATCAATGTTACACATCACAGGTGGTGGCACAAGTGACATCATATGCAAAGGGTGTGGTGTTACAATTCCAGAGATGTCATTGAGCCATCCAGTTTACACGTACGTGTGTGTGTGTGTGTGTGTGTGTGTGTGTGTGTGTGTGTGTGAGGGACAACAGATATTGCATGGCCCAATGGTGATGCAATGGGATTGTGTATGTGATAGTGCTAGCTGTTTGTGGCACGTGTGTGTACTTGCATATACACAAGTAAAGCAGGTGTCAGCCATATACATGAGGTTGTGGGACAGTCACAGACTGTACCTGCCAGGCTGTAGAGATTGCCATTACTGGCTATGGACACCCCTCCAAGCATCCAACACTATCCCAGTTCTGCACCTGTCACTGTATACACATACAGTCCTGGGATCTGTACCACAACCTGTGGATAAACGTAAGTCAGTAATGTTAACTAGAATTGTCAGTTATGACATATGGATATGAGCCATACTCCCCCTGCAAAGTGATAACCACTGCTGATTGTCGCCGAGATGTGCATACGACCATGTATAGGTGCTGTACTAACATTGTTTCCAATGCCCCTTGTAATACCCAGCAACACAATAACCGGTCAGTACACAAGTATACCCAACATCACTACAGCACACAGTATGTGCACTATCACAGAGCCATAGCACATGTACATACATCCAAGGTGATCACGTACAGATAATGCAGCACATTCAAGAGTGTTAATCTCAACATATATATATATATATATATATATATATATATATAGATATAGATAACTACAGACATACACACACACACACACACACACACACACAAACACACACACACACACACACACACACACACACACACACACACACACACACACACAAACACACACACACACGTGGCAGGGTTGGAAGCAGAACACAAATGTAACCATTGTACCACACAACAGCAGTACGCAGTTACAGAATGCGCAACCATGATTATTAGATCACAGCATTCACACAGGCATACGTCTAGCCTGCAGACAGCGGCATCAAAGGCAAAGACGCCGCATGGATGTTATGGTGAGTGAATACTGTAAAAGCAATGTACTGTTGTCATGCAGCTGGGAACACACACACTTGTCAGGGCTGGGAGTCGAACTTACACCTAACTACCCTAACACACTACAGCATGATGCATTTACAGAACGCGCTACCGAGATTACTTAACACAGCAGTCCCACAGGCATTCCTCTAGGCATGTGTCGACATCTGCAAAGGCAAAGACATCGGCAGGATATATCTGTGGTGTGAGGCATCTAAAAGCATAACCTGAGTCCCCAGCCATACGAGAGCATGCACACACACACACACACACTTGGCAGGGCTGGGAGTCGAACATACACCTAACTACCCTATCACACTACAGCATGATGCATTAACAGAACGCACTACCGAGATCACTAAACACAGCAGTCCCAGAGGCATTCTTCTAGGCGCGTGTCGACATCTGCAAAGGCAAAGACATCGGCAGGAAATATCTGTGGTGTTTAGCGTCTAAAAGCATAACATGAGTCACCAGGTGGACGGGAGCATGCACACACACACACACACACACGCACACACGCACACACGCACACACGCACACACACACACACACACACACACACACACACACACACACACACACACACACACACACACACTTGCCAGGGCTGGAAGTCGAACATACACCTAACTACCCTAACACACTACAGCATGACACATTTACAGAATGCGCTACTGAGATTACTAAACACAGCAGTCCCACAGGCATTTTTCTAGGCGCGTGTCATCATCCGCAAATGCCAGGATGCCGGCAGGGATTTTATAGAGAGTGTACGATCAGACATAGTACTGTCCCACGGTAGACGTACACAAACACATGGCAGTGGTGTAATTGGGGCAACTATAGATGTATGGAGCACTACAACAATACATAGACATGGTACGCACCACAGACAAATACACCCTTCAAGATAGTCGCCCAGTGTGTACTCGGTAGGCATCCATCCTGATGTTGAATATGGAAATCTGTTGCCTGGGTGACCACCATGGCAATACAGGATGTCAATGGCCATGCCCATGCACAGAGGGACATCACCGACACAAGGTGTCACTAGCCATGGCCACACACCTGGTACTACACGTACATTCGGACTGTACTGTGTGTCGATCTACACAACGGTGTACTAGGCATGCTCACACACTTAGCTGTTGCAAAGGGCCATCTTGCATGCAGATAGAGTGTAAACATGGAAGGTCTCGGTTTGGACTGTACCGTGTGTCCATCTATACAACTGCGTACTTGGACTGTACTGTGTGTCCATCTACACAACAGCATACTGGGCATGCTCACACACTTAGCTGTTGCAAAGGGCTGTCTTGCATGCAGATGGAGTGTACACACGGAAGGGCACAGTATGGAAGGGCACAGTAAGGTATAACTGTCCTCACGCAAAGGGCAGTCACACACATGCAGTGACCTGTACACACTCAGCTGCCATCACAGCTGTCACAGGTGCAGGTCACAGCTGTACACACTGCAGTGTACACTGTAGCTGTCAAGACATCACCATGTCATCGGTGCAGCAATACACAGCCTTACAGTACCACAACACCATGTGACACATGACCAGTGGGCTGTACAGAGATGTACACCAGCTGTGCAGAGTACACATGTACCGACAGGGATCCAACAGGCATTATGCATTGCAACGATACCAGTATACATGAACAGGTCAGCTCAAGGCATACCACGGCCCTTACACAGCTGTGACACATGACTGTTGCTGTACACCAATGAACACACGTATGGATATGTCATACATGTGATTTTGTGGATGTGTGCATGGACTGTACACACAACACATACATACATAGCATAGCCTTTGATGTACCCCGTGCAGAACAGTGGCCTAAGCAATGCTACATAAGCAAATGGAAGGTGGGTCCATGTCTGTTGAATGTTCACAGTACAGGGGGTAGCAATGTTGACCAGGACACATACCCTTGTACTGGTCGCCTGTGACACCCGTGATATCATACCACAGTCCATGTGTTATGTATGTCAACACACATGTCCAACAATAGCAATGCATACAAACATGGCAACAGGGGACACATGTGACATCTGTACTGTGCATGCAGCAACCATGCATGTGCAGTGGCCGATGTCCGTAACATAGTTGCACCTAACTACAACATGCAGTCGCAATGCAGCCCCATCATTGACACCTGTATACAGTGACATAAAACAGCACATATGGAGGGATGTGTGTACATAAAGTGGTGAACCACCTGTGTAGATGTATGTGTGCAGGGGTGGCTCACAGTTGTGTCACATGCCATCCTACCATGCCATGTGCAAAAAGTACGCTATGTCACTGTTACGTGACGGTCCTGACATAACGCATACACAGCGGTCAGGTGTTACCAACTGTATGTTACATGGCACCTGTAATGCGTACATCCTCCCGTGTGCATATAGCAGCACAATTGCCAGACATAGCGTTGATACGCATAATGCGGACAATACTGCTGCATGTCTATCAAACGTGTCATCATATGGCAGGTGTATCATTTCCAGCACTGCCATGTGTGTCCGAATGTGTGACCAGAGATGCCACATATCATGGGGATTACGTCCCAGTTGTTACACATCCCTGTACACCATTGTAGAGATCTGTACATACTTCAGTGTGGGAAGCATGATGTCGGCAGGTGTGGTGCATCACACACGTTGGCTGCCCATACACACATGTGTGGTCACCACAGAGTGTGTGTGTGTGTGTGTGTGTGTGTGTATGTATGTATGTATGTCTGGTGCATGGTGCGAGGGTGTATTCTAATATACAGTGAGAACTGATCACTAACCCCACATGGTGACTAACCCATCATGGTGATGCAGTGCACTACCCTGTTGATGCCATAGGTCCCGGACATACTGGCTACCTGTGCATGTTCCTTCTCTGTGACACATCGTGTGGGTGCATAGTACTGTGAGGGTGATGACCACATAGGCAAGGGTCCCCACCTCAACACTATGGGGCGTGTGCTATAGTGGTGTACACCCCGTGAATGTGGCCATGTTCCCATACTGTTACAGGGTCCTACTGCTACACAGTGTGGCCTCCAGCTACCAAATGACACCTTATATCATCATTGGCCAGACCGCTGTGTACAACCCCTGCACCATGTCACCATACCTGTAATGTGTCCTGCTATGTATGTCACGTCTCTGTCCACTGTAGCCTGTGCCACTGACCACATGCATCAGGTGCAGTATATGTGCGGACATCTGTGTCATGTTAGAGTTTCCAACAGTCAGGTTGAGGGTACATGTAGCATGCTGATATTGCCAGACGTGCCTTGGAGTAATCCACAGTTACACGTGGGGGACTGCAAACACTGCTACCTGTAGGCACATGCAAGTACACCATAGGAGGGAACCAGGGTATTACTACCAACATGTTGCTACTGATGTAACAGAGACACATACCGTGAACACATCACAATGCATGCTGCACCTGAACTACATGGTATGACTGGTGCATGTCGACAGTACACAGCCTATGTCACATACACATATCTCAGTATTCACACACAACCACTGCAACATACACATCCCTCACTATGCACACACAGGTAATATTACATACACCTCTCACTATTCTGTTCACCCTGTGGATCAGTATATTTGAGCATATCCCTGCACTGATGGTGTGGATGACAGGGATGTGGCACAGGCTTCATCATATGCACAGGGTGATATGTTTGCCATGGGCATAGACTGCACCAATGGATGACATCATTTGTGTTTGTAAGGGCTGGTGATTTGATTGGACATGTCTGTTCAGAATGCATGTGGGTGTTGTGGAGCCCTACAGTTGTGTTTGCTGTGTGCGTGTATGTGTGCACACAGTTCTGCCTTTTGTGAGGCCTACACAGGGTATTATTGACAGCTCCAGACTGTACAGACTAGGTTGTACAGCTCACTGTGTCCGGTCACGGCCACGTGACCTGTGCCTGCCAGGGGTTGCACGGGCACTACCAGGTGGAGGTACAGATTGGCTACTGTCTGATGACACATGTCCGCTGGAACCGTGTCCCCGCTGGAAACATCCAGGGCCACGTCCACGTGGCCTGTGTCCTGGTGTGGACAGCGCAGCACCAGCTGAACTGCTACTGCTACCGGCACTATGGGAGCGGGCATGTGAGGTGGCACGCTCATGTCGACCTACACTAGGTGGTGTAGTTAGCCTACATCCATGTGGCCTACACCTCACTCCTACCAGATGTTCCAGCACAGACAGCTAATGCTCGCGGATTGCCATGCCACGGTCAAGGATTCACCCAATTGCCTATCCAGAACATCAGCAATCTGCTGTTAAGCATTTGCCAATGCCTGGATGTTGTCATTTAGGGTACAGATAGCAGCCCTCTGCAGACTCTGCCCTTCTCTGTTCTGCCGTTCAGCACGTGCCTGTGCTGCCATTACAGTCTGGAACATGCGTCTGGTGATACCAGCTGCTGCGATCTGTCCTGCAGGTGCATGTCTGCCAGAGGTCCTCCTACGAGCAGCACCAGCCACATGTCTGTGTGGCACATCTGCAGTCATTACACTGACATCATGGTGTGTAGACACACCTTCTGTAGCCACTACACATTCCTGTTCCACGCTAACAGATGCTGACTGTTCTTCCTCTATGGCCACTGGTGATGTGGTATGTGTTGGCAGCAGAACTGTGTGCAGGGAAGAGGGGGACATAGCTGGGATGGCAACCATCGGCACAGATTCAGCCCCTGACAGCCCTGCCTGTACCTCATGCATATGTTCATCACCACTAGTATCTGTGGGGACACTAACATCAGATGGACCGCAGGAGGGTAACTCACCTACATCACCTGTGAATGCAAAGAAAGACTCTAAATTACAATAGACACAGACACACACACAGACACACCATGCATGTGATTTGACAGACGGCATGCAGCATGTCTGTGATACAGCAGAGGGCATGCAGCTCAGACATTAATAGTGTTAGTAAGCATACCTCCCTGGGGTGCACACTACAGCAAGCAGGTGTCATATCAGTAGCCATGCAGTTCACACAATCATGGTAGTATGCATGCATCCCCATGATACACCATGTTGCCCAGAACAGGATAACAGTACACATGGCTGATGTGACCTTGACATGTAATCTGCTGACATGTGCATTAACATGCATACATGTCTGACACAATGGTGTCCTGACACATGTACAGCATCATAATGGGCATCACATCGCAGTGTTGTCTCAATGCCCTACATATAGAATGCATGTTTAGTAAATGTGCATGAGCATGGGAGGGTAGTGTGAGCCATCTACATTGCTATACAGTGTGAAGTACAGACACTATGCATTGCATGGCATCATGTGGCATCTATATTGCTCTAGAATGCATATGTACACATTGCATAGCCATAACTGCATGCTGTGACACAGTCGTGATGTTCAACAGATCTTATATGGTAGACTTCAACGACACCTCCAGTAGCTGTGCACAGGCCCTTAGGATGTCCAGTGTACCACATCAACTGTATAATCGGTCAACTAAGGCTATAATTGGACCATGTGTGGACAATGTGCAACAGGGTGTTTACACATCACATCTACTGTGTGGCTACGTGTCTCTGGCCATCCCCCATGACCATGTTTGCACATGTGTTGGCCAAATGTGTGTGATGGCCATCTATCTCACATGTCTGTGTTGTCCCTTATGACATACACCCATAGATGTCAGATATGTCACCATCCACAGTGCTATGCAGACAATGGGTTGTATGTTTGGTATGTGGGGTATAGGTCATGCGATACTGTGACAATATTGCAGCCAGAACACTACGTGTCTGGGACATGTCAGATGGCACATCACAATGTGTACACCCAATGCAGGGGCATATAACACAATGGTGACACCTGTGGGCTGCTCATATCACAGCTCACTGTGTGGTACTGTGTGCGTACCACACATGTTGTTACAATGCATACTACATATACCTCCATTGTAGAACATCTCCACCGTTGTATGCACAGCTGACCACACATGTAGCAATGACAACTACTGTGGTTTCAAGTCGGTGTATCATTTCATTTGTATATATTGCACATGTGTGGCCTGTGTGTATGATGGGTGATGCAACCTGTATATCATGACTGGAACGAACATCAAGTGTGTAAGTGTTAACTGGCCACATGGCGAATAGATCTACACTTTAACATGCCTGATACTGATGACAGTCTCACCTGCAATGGACTCATGTCTGTGCGGCACACCAGAGGTACCTGTATAGGGGTGACACAGCACACTATCCATGACTGTATGACAGCCACAGGGTGCACTGTGCATGTTAACACATTCACCTGTATAATAGCGTATAGTATGCACATGTGTGCATACACAGAGTAGCATACTGTAGTATGCAGCATGTGTGTCCACATACCTTGCATATATTGTTACTTTACATAATGTACAGTGACACATGCAACTAAATGGGATATAATAGCCATATGTGTAGTACTCACTTACAAAGGCAACTCTAGGCTCATTGATTGGGAGACACCCACCTCCATGATGGCAGCTACTGTTTGTGGATGTTGTTCCTTTGGTGTCCCCAGACTGGCCAGTAGCTCCTCGGTGTGTGTGAGTGGGGGCTGGGTTGGTGGCCCACCACCTGTCTACCACTTACAACAATATAGCTAGATTTGTTACTGGTAAGCCTTTCAGAACTCACCACTGTCTAAATCTGCAGCAACTTCACTGGCTTGAACTGACTAACATGCTGTTACTTTCCCAACTCACGTTTGTCCAAAGAGCTTTCTACCAACCTCATAACACACCTGTACTTTCTAACCTCTTAACCCCTTATTCTAATCTGAACTCACTCCGATCATCTAATAAACTGCTAGTCACCTTAACCAAATCTAATAACCTAGCTGGTGATTCCTCTTCTCAAATTCCATTGGTAAACACTGGAATCAACTTCCTACCGAACTTACTTCCATTGCATCTACTGTCTTGTTTAAACAAAAACTTAGAACCTACCTTAAAAGCCACTGGATGTGCCCCTGCTCTAATCCTGATTGAAAGTTAATTTTCCTTAGTTAACCCTCTTTTTTCTCCCTATTCTTTTATACCTCCTGCTTTCTCCCTTAATTCTTCCTCTACCACTTATGGACCTCTCCCCATATCTTTCCTCTATAAGGCTATGACTCTACTCCAGAAACTATATATCTTTTATATTTTTTAAATCTGCTCTCTATCTATCATTGTTTCCTCTTCCTTGGTCTTGCACTTTCTCTTCTTGGTTTTAAAAGATGTAATAAGCCTTAACATGTTGCTAGTTACAATGTCTAGGAATTTAAAGTCCTTTTCCTGTGGTAATTATTTTCATTGTCAACGTCCTATCTGAGTGTAATCTGTTATTGTTATACCTCTTTGTCTATATGTGGAGCTTTTCTCCCCGGGCCTCTACTGAAAATGGAAATATATCCAGTTAGACCAGCCCGGTTAACAAATGTAAAATAAAATAAATAAATAAATAAATAAATTGTTCCCTGGTGATTGCAGTGGCACACTGTTTTGCAGGTTGTATCAAGTCCGTGCAGTGTCTGCGCACCTGCTGGTAGGTGCGGTTATGGCCACCCACATCGTTCACCCTCCTGCGTAGATCCTGCCACAGGTCATCCCGCTGCTGGGCATGCTGTGGCACATGGCTGAACAACAACTCATAGTTCTCATGGAGGTGTGGGATGAGGACATCATCCCCCTGGCAGCTGTATGCTGGAAGGCGTGTACGGGGCATTATCTGTAAGACATAATGATGGTGACAGGTCACAGTTTCAGAGATGTGCAGAGATACTGCTGCACATACATTTCTATGACATCTAGTACATCTGCACAGTTATCTTTGCAAATCATCATGACACTGACACGACTGACGTGTTTGTGTCACACACATGTCACACCCATTATGCATTGGATATCATCACCATATATGTGTGTCACCTCATTACAGTATTCATACTCCATGTGAATGCTGTCTTGCTGTGGGCATGTCTATTTGCCTGCACTGGTGTTCTTACCTATCTGCACATGCCTGGATGTGTCCACGGCAATGCTGTTGACCTTGATGCTGTGTATATGTCACATATCAACACAGACACAGCCTTAATGGACTTGAGCAGTGACAATGCACACATACGCATGGACACCTGTATATGCATGTGTTTTGCCATATACATCTACACAGCACTGTACAGCTGTGCAACATCCAGCCATGGATCACCTGTGTTGCACATGTGATAGACATGGGACAATGGCTAGTCGGACGTCATTCGCAGGGATGGTTATCAACCATAGCATGTGCAGGCAAGGTTTCCTAGCTGTAACAGACAGCCATTATGCCACCGCAAGGTGCATCAGTGCCACATTACTGATCCAGACAGTTGATACTACATCTACCATGCGGCCATCACACCATGTATGACTGGGATGACATGTGCAGCTTTGATGGACAGGGTTGCATGGTATGGCGGGAGTATGTCACATGTATGGCACAGGGATCTGTCCAGCATGTGGTGATCCTAGTATTAGGATGGTGGCTGTCCATGACATATGTCTTACAGATCAGGATATGGACATGTAGCATGTCCATTATCATGGTGTAGCAAATGTCTTTATGCAAGGTAGACAGCATGCTGCATAGTGGAGGTGAGGATTGTGAAGGCTGGTATTGCCCATCCACGCATGGCCATTACCCCTTAAAGGTGGTATGTGATCCAATATTGGTCACCCCAGTGCTGTATATGCCTGTCCAATGATCTCCGTGCTCAGAGATGGCACCCTGTCATGACATGAGTACCTCATATGACTATCTAAGGGGCCTGGAGACATCACTAAGTCAGGGAGGTGTACTGCACAGCACCATCCCTTACACAGTGTTCATAATGTTGACCACAGCCTAGGTGGTAGTTAATGGGTACAGGGTAGCGGTGACAATGCTGATATCATCCATCAGACTGTGCACATATGTCACACACCTCAGCCACACAGCCCATTCTGTATGTTGTTCACAACACTGACACAGCTATACACCTTTTGTAGTTGTGAGTCTGTCAACAGACTACTGGTGGAACACTCCTGTGACATTCAAAGGTATATGTAACCAAACATCCGTGCTGTCTTCTACATCTGTACTGCTAACATCTACAGTGATACTGCTTCATGGACATGCACACCATACTCAGCAGGGTTATAGTGCAGTGCCACCCATAATGACTGTTGTCACCACTTGTGGGTTGATATTATCCAACACCCTATCTGTATTGTATGGTCATGCTAGGCACTTGTTCAGACCTTGTGAGCATGTCATGAGCTATTGATTAATATAGCACCCATTCCACACCATTTCCCGCAGGTACACTGGCTGTCCTACACTTTCCAGCTTGCTTATGGTACAACAGCTGTTGTACACACGTAACGCACATATCCTGTGAGACATGGTTGTATATACAGGCATGTCCAACTGTCACGTACCAGTGCTATTGCCTGTCTATATGATGGATATGTCATACATGTGGCAATAGAGCAATTGTCTCATGTACACATTCAATGCTCACCTCCCAACATATGACACTACAGCCTGTGAGGGATGCACTTATGCAGCCGTGCTGGGTGTAATGCTGTCACCAACCCTGACTGCACCTGACAGTCATGCGGGAATGTGTAACATTCGCAACCCACCCCACCCATCACTTAGTCTCACATGATCTCCACCACAGGCCACACCTATGAGGACAACATGTGCAGTACCTCTCCATACTCTGTGTAGGCACCAGAGGCAGCCCCCATCATGGAAAACAACATCACCAACTTATAGCCCATCACATACAGCCAATAGGGGGTCATAACATTCACAACACACCAGTCATAGGTGACTCTGTAGGCAGTCACACTGCAGTTCCACACAGCAGGCTACACAAGGCGATAGTCACCTACATCTTGCTGTCGGGTAACTGGTTCTGCAACATAACCTATGCACCCATGCCACACCTCCCCAGGTATGATGTGACTGTCATTCTCCATGTTAGTGTGACTGCCCTGAGATGCCACTTCACAGACTCTGTGTGCAGGGACATGCAATCGTCTTGTAGCCCTGAGGGTGTGGGCCAAGCTCTGGGGAGCATTATGCATTCATCTGGACCTGCTACCACTGTATAATGACTGACTGTGTCACTTCATCAGTTGCCTATGCTTCTGCTGTCCTTCCACAGGCATCTGGTATCTGTCCGCTTTGACTGACCTGGTCAAACACAATGCTGTGGCACAGATGACCTGTACCTGTCAGCCCTGGGAGTACAGATCACATGTAAGGCTCTTGCTGCTTCTATACTGGCTGTCTTGCACAGTTTCCAATAACAGTCACCGGCAGAATGGGAACTGGCAAGCACGACATGGGGTCATGTGACACAATGCTTGCATCTTCCTCTGTGAATCACGCAGGCAAGGCACACCTTATAATGCACCACTCCAATATCTCTGCAGTGACTGGGACCTGCCTCTAGGCTCTGCAGAGCACACCTGCAATGACAGGTTATAGACAGACCATACCTTTCAGGCACATACCTGGACCGGCACACCTACAGCTGAGGTGTTCCCATATCCCACTATGTTGTGCACACATCCTGGCTAGTTACTTAGCACAATAATTCAGAGGTGCTCCACGTGCAACTAACTGTGTCTGGAACTGCTATACACATTGTAACAAGCTACAGATTCAACAACATACCCCATGGTTACCAGACCTCATTTGTTGGTATATTGGACAGTGGGGCTCAGACAGCTACTACTGATGTGCGACTGACACTACCCCACACTTAACTGGGATAGCCACTCATGTACTGACACATCTATGAGTCGTAACCTCCACTCCGCTGGATCAACCCATACACACCACCTCCAAGACCAACATTAACCTTGACATGAACACTACCAACATGTGACTGGTGTTCCACACCTGGGGTTATCCCCTCATTGGTGGATTCCAAACATATGCTAATCAACCTTGTTAGCCACATCCTGGCACCAGACCTAACACAGCATACACAGTACATGAGTACTACAACACCTACTACAGACGTCTTATGACAGGGGTTGTTAACGTCATGACACCCGTGCAGATGGACGATGCACATACAAATGCTGACACATACCCCAGTGCACTTAATTAGCACGTACACAACTGCATGGATTATGCCATTCTACACAGCGCCATGATGGTACACACCAGTTAACAGACGCCAATCTGGTGGTCAAGTTCCATGGATAATGTACAACAACAGGTGGAGGCTGTTGCACAGTGGTGTACATTCCCATGGGTGGGGTAGCTCACTGGTCAGCCTCAGTAGGACCACAGGATCCCTCATCACATACTCCAAGACTAGCTACGTAAACATTACTGTGACACATTCCGGGGTGTACCACAAGGCATTATGGTGGTATGTCAGTAGTCGATGGCAACACCCATATCTGCTATCACATACAAGAGTCACTCAGGAACATTACAGACCCAGGTGATGTTGGCAACATGCTAGCAGATGGATTAAATGCTAACATTACACCCTCTCACTCACTACAGGGCCACAATCCATACAGGAACATTGTGGTGTCCCTGCGGTCACACCTACACAGTACTAACCTGCACTCTATATATCCTGGGACACTGGCCCCATGTCACCTGCCAAAGTCCCAGGCTGTGATGTCCACAAACCTCTGAATGACATGTCTCCCCACTAGGCCACCATGTTCAGTAATAGCCTTGTATCAGACATTGTAGCCCCTGAATGGCACACAGCAACATTTATCACACTACACACAGGTGGCACCACAATGCACGAGTAGGACTATAGTTCTAAACACCTGACTGGACTGTTCTGCATGGCTATGGGGGCACATCATCATGGACGTCATTCACAGAGACATTGTTGGGCTCCCGTCCTTTGATGCTACCTGGGTTGGGCTTGTTAGGGCCAGAGCATGGCCCCTACACCTGGTGGACTCCTTTCAAACAATTACCAGGGTAGTTGCTGATGGTACGGGAGTCCACACATCCTACATTGTCCTGTCATTCCCTTTCAGCACCATTCTCCATTCTGGTATTGACAACATACACATCCACCTGCACATCGTACCCTATGTCTCAGGATGTTATGCAATGTGGCTCATGGACAGGACACACACAATGACACCAGCATACCATAGTACCAACTGCATTTTAGTTACATTTGGCATACCACAGTCCTCAGTCATAGGGCCCCTCATGTTCGGTATATGCTTCCCTGAGGTACAGGCTAGCACAGGGGACTTTCCCTGCCTAGCTTTACAAACCCCTGCATACAAAGTGCCATGATTGCTCCACCAGCTGATACTGACTCCATCCATATGGGTGTCACTGTGACAGATACCTGATATGACTATCATGGTGTCAAGCTGCATGACACAAGGTGCATGAACATCACCTTTGCATTACACCATTCACCCACTGACTATCACATGGGTGGTAGTCCCCTACATACATGTCACATTGTACATGTTTGTAGTACACACGTATGTCGCATCCACTCCTGCGGTTATTCTATTGCCACTGTGGCATATATATCCTTCTATGTGGCCACACTTATCTGTACTGGGTGTGTGGCTGGTATATAGGCACCCATTGTACCTCTGAACTCAAGACTTCTACACACATTCAAGGGTACACCACCCCATTTAGGGTGTACCTTACACAACAGCTACAGCTTTACATACCACAACATTAACACACCATGACGTTTATTGAGCTCCGACAGTTTAAGTATGCGGCTGCACTACGGACACCACGTCTGTACACATTTGTATACTACATACTCAGGGGTGACCTCTGCTGAACAGACAGGGCCCATATCCACAACATTATTAATGGATATACTCCTCATACGCAACATAAGCAAAAGCCACTGTGAGCAACATGCTCAAGGATATGTGCATACATGCCACAATGAGTGGGATGTGCTTGAGGGTTACATTCCCAAAGCGGACACTCACCATGCTTTGGAACATGAGTCCTATGTACATCATGCAGGGACACTCAGTAGCACTGTTCGTGTGATACCTCCCTTGGTGGTTGGGAGACACATGTACGCCTGGGATCACTGCAGTGACTGTACTGTGCGGAGGTGCAGGTAACACATGGCTCTGCTGTTCACAGGACACTACCCTAGAGAGGTGACACTGGTGTGAACACTGTAGTTGTGCTTACACATAGACTTGCCAGACTGCATAGTACCCCACTATGAACCTGTGAAGCTATTACATGTCCTTTTTGCATGGTTACTTGGTAGCCCTTCCATTTAGATTAGCTATCATGCTATTACAATGTCCTGTGCCTACAAGCCATATGTATCCTGTTATTGTACATGCCAATAGACGATACCTTTGGTTTGCATGATATGCCTGTTATGCTGTGTAGAATATCTGTCATATCTACCTACAATACTATACATTACACATATTTCACATAGTATCCCATAATGCAAAGCATACTTGCACAGCGGGACCACCTTAGACATGTCATTGATGTTATATGCCCATACACATGTGTACTGTGACAGTATATCAACATATACTATCCCCTGCTATGGCACGTACTTGTTGGACATTCCCTACCACTGACAGCGGGTTGTATGGAATTGTTCTGTTTAAAGCCCTCATGTAGCATCCCTTGTGGTGTCTGTGATGTGTACCTTGTGGCCCACTGCTGGACGCACAGTTTCTACAAGCGTTAGTATGCTCACCAAGACATCACTACATAAATACCTTTTCCCACTTTATGCATTGCGGACACGTTTAATTAATGCAAACCAGGCTATACATACAATAAATCATTAATAAAGATCATGCTATACATAAACTTACATACTGAGTGTTCTACATACCTTGTTATTGTTACGGAGTTTTGTCTCTAGCTCTCTCACACTGCCTAAACAGGTATTCGGTATGAGCATACGGTTTGAATGTCTGGCAAGTCATCCTTATATACGTCAATACCTGTAACATGTGGTTTCATCCCGCCAGTTGGTGTTCCTGAGTGACTAATTACTTGCATATCAGCTGTGCAGCTACTACATTCACCAATTACGCGGCAACAGTGGGGCATAATTGAATTCTCCACTTGGGCATTGCCCATTTGCCCTACCTTCAGGGAGATGGCCTGTATTGTGTTTTGTTATGTGTAATTGCAACTGCTATGCATAGAGACAAGTATACTTTGGATTCATGTCCCCCGTGGATTGTGTGTGACAGCTACAGTATGTGGTTCCACATGTGGGTGTACCTGTCATCCCAACGTCTGCTAATGGAATATTGCAAACAAAACCTGTCACATCGCTGTTTGTTCCATTATACAACAGCTGCAATTTTGCATGACGCCTTTAATTGTGTCTCTCACAAGGTATGTTGATGATTCTGCAGATGTAATTGACTGACTGGATGTTTGTGCTGCTATTACAGTCTGTATTGCTATAGTTTCTAGTGTGGGGGATGTCGGTGGGTGTACGTAGCATATACAGGTTTGTGGGGCTTGCATTTCTACATATTCCATATATATGTGTGTGGGCTCTGTCCCTAATTAGAGAGCTATCAGTTAGTAGACTTATGGTACGGGATTGTACATTTGGCCATTGTTAATTGGTTTCTATATCATATGCAGGTGAGGTTGATACTTACATACCTCCGGAATTGCAGCGATATGTCAAGGGATATGTGTAAGTGACAGCTATCCTGTGTATTTCTGTCCAAGATATTTGCAGTCATTGCGGTTGTGTTGGTAAAAGAACCTCTTTGCCATGGGTTGCCACCTTTTCATATCGCCATTGTTGGACACTTGCTGGACACACCGCGGTGTTTACAGGCCAACACACAGCCATGGTCAGTACACAGGTTAGCACATACTTTTATCCTCAATACATACCTATTGTTGTGGGATTTTGGCTACTTATCATATTGCATGTAACATTTACGTTTCTTACGTACAGGCATAACTATTTAATACAACTATTACATTATATATGGGACATATTAATGTCCTACAATCTCGGACATTTGCTCTTTGTACTGTTTTATGTCAGGACACACCTGCGCAGGGTGGGGCTGTCCCTCCTACTGTGGGACAGGTGGTAACCGTATGCCTATGGCTAGCTATACCCACACCTACCGTAATGATCTACCTCCAACTTGGCACTAACAGACACATGTTGCAGACACACACACACATTACAGTCACACGGAGATGCACATGGCACCCTCAACACACACATACACAGACTACGGCAGTCACAAACACAGTTGAACACAGTACCTATGTGGACCGCAACACCGGCAGCAGTAACTAAATGTCCCTTCATATCATCATACGATTACTCGCGGTTGTACTGTTCCGGTACTGTGTTCTATCGGTCTTTCAGCCTCGTGGTTACACATGCCGGTATGTTACACATTCCATAATTGGCGGTATCCTATTTATTTGTACCTCCAAGGTGTTATGAATGTCGTTGACCTATCTAGATATATTTGCAGATATCGTTTAATCCATATATATCTACATATATCACTCTATCGCCCTTTATATCTGTATAATATATATATGTATATATGTGTACACACACATATATATATATATATATATATATATATATATATATATATATCTGACAGGGAAAGTGACAGGCAAGCTACACCTTTCATTGTGTACTTGTTGGTGTATACTGTTTCCTCGACTCCGCATGTTTGTGTCTATACCTGTCACATTACACACCTGCCGTAGGTTAGGGTTACCAGCTGTCCCATTCTGCGAGGGCCAGTCCCTCTTTGGGCAGTTGTGTCCTGCACAATATTTGTGAACATGGCAAATGTCCTGAGATTTTAGAACATACTTATTTCCTATAGTTTATGTAATAGTTGCATAACACAGTTATTCTGTATCTGAACCACCTATATGTTATAGAAACAGAATGAGTAAGTAAACATTACAAGAATGAGCTTTTATCTAGGCAAAACAGTGCAGTTCTTATTTTCGTACTGGCTGGGTGTATGTGTCGGCCTGCAGACATCTGACATATGTCCCACATTGGTCATTTGAAGAGGTGGCAACCCTACCATAGGTACATCCTGGCTAGCAATAGTGTTAGGTGATTCTATACATGATTGCGTGTTCTACTCCTGGCAGTGGTCGTTTTACCCTTCAGAGCAGGCACTATTAGTACAGGGGTGAATAATGCTGGTTTCACCTGTTCTGGACATCATTGACCGTGATCTGTGCAGTATTCAGAAGCTTATCCCTGTTTCGCGCATATGCATATAATCATATTTAAACGTCGCTTACCAGCAGTGGGCAATGCATATTCCCGTTAACGTGTGCTAAACATGATCTGCTGACCTGCATCCGATATTCATTACTCGTGCCTTCGGGATTACGTTACATCCCTTGCAGGACGTGGGACCAGGAACATGCACGACGGTCACTGCATTTAACACATAGCCATCTGGGATTTGCACACTAGTTATGTCATTTTGTATGAGGAGTATACTACGGCTGTTACTCCATACTGCACTCACATGGGTAACTCAGTTAGTTTACATATTTATGAGTCCAGTTAATGGTATCTCCATGTGATGTTTACTGGATGTGCTCCAGTATTGGGTATGTATATCACAGTGAGCCACACACGATACTGTGCTACACCTTCAAACAACCGTAGGTGGAGCATGCTGGGGTGGCGGATACCTGTCATGGGTACACCCCATGCCTTGACATAACATCCATGATTATATTATGTGGAGCCCCTCATTAACGCAGCAGGGACTCCGTGCTGAGTGTGTGCAGAACAGTGCTTACACACATGTGCTCCCACAATTGCCTGTGCTCCTCTAAGCAACAGTTAGTTACTCGATGTTGTGGTGACAGTGGACACTGTTTGCCCCGTTTGATTATGGCATCTGACAATCGGCCGTGTACTAACCGATGTACCTGGGAACCTGTACACACAGCTCCACCATATGCTGATAGGCTCATGTACTGTTCAGGTGTTGACATTCCGTGTTCCAATAGCTGTTGTGTGTACAATGTTTGAAGGCTGCCTATGTAGGAGTCACACAGTGGGCCACCTATACATTACAATTTACAGGTGGTCATGTTTGTGTGCCATCCATTTTACTGTGTGTGCAGTTGGAGAGGTGTCAGTCCATAGGAGTCTACACTGTCAGAGTATGTGCTATACATTCCCTCTTTGCCAAGGCGTAGGCATATTGGGCATGCCTCCATCTGCCTACTGGGGCTGGCACAGTGTATTCATGGTCTGACTTTCTCTGTGCCTGTGATGGCCTTGGCAATTGCAGTGGGCTATGAGGGCCTTCACCATTTTGTCCCTGCTGCAGCTGTTTCCGCAGGATCATATTATGTAGCATGGAACATACTATGACGATGTGGGCACACGTGTCTGGAGAGTACTGCAAGGCTCCACCAGATGTATCCAAGCACCGGAGCTGTGATTTCAGCATCCCGAACACACACTCTATGATGATTCTGGTTTGTGCATGTGCCTCATTATGGCATTCTTGCATGGGTGTGTGTGCATTTTTGAAGGGAGTCATCATCCACGGCTCCAGTGCGTAGCCAGCATCCCCCACAAGGTGGCCATGTGGGATGTCCCCCCCTGACAAATACCTGATACAGCTGTGAGGCATGCCAGATATGGGAGTCATGGTAGCTTCCAGGGCTGCCAGCACACACATCCATGATAATGCCCTGGGCATTGCACACAACCTGGCAGTTGATGGAGTGGAATCCCTTACGGCTTATGTAGTGCCTACCATGCTCACCGGGTGGTGACTTGATTTGTATGTGTGTGCAGTCTATCGCACCCAGTACCTCCAGGTAGTGTGCCACATGGTGGAAGTGGTGCATATTGCTGGCCAACTCCTCCTGAGTTTGGGGGAAGTATATATGCTCATTGGCATGTGGTGACATTGCATCCAGGAACTGGTGTAGTACCCTAGATGCTGATGCCTGTGAGATCCCCATTATATCTCCAGTTGGCCTTTGAACGGTACCTGTGGCTAGTATTCACAAGCTTACACATACCTTCATATCCACTGGGATGGGTATCCCTCTGTTGTTTCTGGTTCTCAGGCGTGGCCGGCACAGCTCCACTATTTGCTATAAGATGTTCCTATCCACCCTGTAATGCTCTACTATCTCGAGATCATTTAGCCCCTGGTAGGTTACCCTTGGTCTGAACACTCTTCTCCTCCTCCTCTGGGGCCTGCGGTGGTTGTCGGCATCATCCTCTACAACACCATCAGTCTCTAACACATGCTGATGAACCACAGCTATGGCAGCTCCCAACATGTACATTTTAAAAGTTCCCCATGTGTTTACACCTATGGGGCAGTGTTTGGGAATACACAGGTGTGTGTAGGGTGCTTTCACACTTTATACTATTGTGATGTGAACACCGATGATGTCATAGGGTGTGTAGGTATGATCGTAGCTACAGGGTATCTTATGTGTTTTACTACCGGAATTACTATTGTGGTGCCTTTGGTGTTGAATTACATTTGGCTGCCGTGTATTACCTCTTGACCTTCCCTTTACATTTCTGCATGTTCCACCTACCATTTTCTGGCATACATCCAGCAGCCTGCTTTCATTTGTACTTTCCTAGACCTGGCATATCTTGCGTAATGTGTGCTATTGCCGGTCTACTGTCAGTTTGCTTTGCTCTGCTATGACATGTCTCCTATCTTTACAATCCAATGCCTCCCCTCCTTTCTTTGCATTCCAGTGCCTCCCCTATCCTGTTTTGCAGGTTTATGCGAGCAGACTTGTCAGCTGCCGTCGATTGGCCGCCCTGTGTTGATTGGTGTTGATTGCTCATTAATACTCCAATTACCCTGCTTCGGCATTTCCTTCTTTTCTTCCCCTGCTCTTCCTGTTTATGCTATTGTTCACGGTGCGTGCATCTGCTTGCCGGGTTTCGGGCACTTTTTCATCCCCCTAAACATACGCTTTCGGGCACCATGTGTGCTCTCAGCTAAACAATTCTATACCTTCCTCCCCACCCCTATCCTGCAGCTTTGCTTAGCAACAGCCAGGCCAGATTTGCATTGCTCCAATGTGCTTACTGCTACGGTGGCACACCCCCCTGCAGATGTCATGTATCTCCTCTGAACCACTCCTCGGTTTTATATCATTGCGCCGTATGGTACAACCTTCATCCGGCGGGAGATTTGCGATTCAGTATTATCTGTCTCATTTGCATGGCATTGACTACTAATTCATAGTTACTGCTCCGAACACTGTCGCAGACCCTTAGCAACCCTTGTACCTTGGTTGCGGTGTTCCATGCCTACCATTGTGTATTATGGTGTAAACCTGATTTGTATTACATTGCGATTTTATGACATTGTTATATAATTTCTTTATGTTCCAGTTTGCACACACATGCCCTGTGGTTGTACTGTGCGTTACTGTGGACATGACATTAAATGTTTTTTAGGTGTTGTGTATCTTCTCTTATGCCATTGGCTGTGTATTTAGCAATTGGCATATGTTAACTTTGTAATACATGAGTCTGGTCCGCTTCCATAGCTCCGATGTTCTGTTTGGGAAAATGTAAACCGTGTTTTTTGGTTTACATTTCCGTGGGCTTACGCTACGCCTGCACCACTTCATGTATCACTATATGCCTTCATTTGCATGGTGCGACACTGCGCATGGGGTGATTAGCATACCTACACCGAGGGCTGCGCAGTTCTGGCATACGCTGGTAGTGCACATGGAATTGGATTGTATATGAATCACTCGACGGCCATATTTGGCGTTATTCCACCTACGCTACGCCTGCGCCTGGTGCAAGCTTCATGAATCTGGGGGTAAATGTTTCAGATATACATATGATAAAAACTGTTAGCAATATTCCAACACAGGACTGGTTAACCTTACAAAGCATTATAATGTACACTGAAGATTTATGTAGATCAATTAATAATTCCTCATTTAAAGATATTCCAAATCTAATAAGTTTTCTGTATGAATTTATATATAATAGTTGTGGAAAGAAAAAGTCCATTTCAAATCTATATAAAGAGTTAACAACATATAAAACAATTCCCAAACCATCATACTGGCAGTTCTTAACAAAAGGTCAGTCATAGCATCTTACTATCAGTTAATTACACCTCTAACACAGTACTGGAAAATATTTAACTGGAAATACTTACATAGAGCATTTTTAATACCAGATAGAATTAAAAAAGATCAGTACTACTGCAAATGGTTTTTGCTGGAGGTGTGAAAAGTCAAATAAAGCAGACTGGTTTCATATTTGTTATGAATGGAATAAAATTAAATCATACTGGAATGGAATCAATCATTTTTTACAAGATTTATTTAATGAATCCTTTACCTTAACTCAAGCATTGATTATACTAAATGTAAAGGAAGGTCCCTACCTGAATAAGACAAATATGTATTTGTTATGGGCAATACTTGCTATATCTAAGAAATGCTTAACCAGAAGGTCGAATTCAAATACACCCCCGACCTTGTAAGAATTCTACACTTTACTGAAGACAACTGCATCGATGGAAATAAAAATCAAAGAACTACAAATCTATCTCAGGCCATTGTTAAATAATCTTTGGAAGAAAGTTATATCTTTGTTGGACACTCTGCAATAATCAATATTGTATCTCTGATAACTGATCTGTTAATTCATACAGTGTATATGATTGACAGTCAGGCTATTGTAAATATTGTATATAGCTGGTTAAAATGATATTTAAAAATATTATGTAAATATTATTTTAATTGAAAATAAAAAAAAATTGAGGAAAAAAGAATACAGCTTCTATGGGACCTGATAATATCTCTGGCTGTTTTCTACATGAACTACAGAGTGAACTGGCACCTCACTTGTGTGCCCTGTTGAATCACAGCCTTACCTCAGGCCTTGTCCCTACTGAATGGTGCACTGCTACAGTCATCCCTCTCCACAAAGGAGGAGTGAAAACAGACCCTGAGAACTATTGCCCCATTAGCCTGATGAGTCTGATATGCAAAGCTATGGAAGGCATCCTCATGGACCTAATAAAGAAGAATATAGGGAATCTACAACCTCTGAATCCTACACAGTTTAGATTTGTGAAGGGTAGATCATGCCTGCTCCACTTGGTCAGCTCCTTTGAGTCAGTCACCAAAGGTGTGGATGAAGGCAAGGTGGTTCATACACCCTTCCTTCATCTGGCCAAGGCCTTTGATACCATTCCCCACTCAGGAATCATATAAAAACTTATTAAGCTAGGCATCAACCCCTTTATCACTAGGTGGGTTACAAACTGGCTCACAGATATTACCCACAGTGTGAAAGTAGCTGACTCCAAGTCAAACTGTGGATTATTCATGAGTGGAGCTCCACAGGGTTTGGTCCTGGGTCCTTTCCTGTTTGGTATCGACTTCTCTGAAGTCCAGGCCAACACGAAGGGACTACAGCTGACAAACTTTGAAGGATGATTAGGTTGGAAGCCATTATTAACTTCCCAAGTGATGTTGACATCCTACAGAAAGGCCTCATTGAAACCAAAGACTGGTGTCAGAACCACGGCCTTAAGCTCAATGCCAAAAAATATGTCATCATCCACTTTGGGAAAAACTTGATTCCCATGAATTACCACATTGATAGCAGTCCACTAACAGCAACCACACTTTTAAACACCACATTGCCACTGTGGTCAGAAAGTACTTCTATGTGGCACATCTCATTACTAAGGGTTTTGCATCCAGGAAGAAAGAGGTTATTGTCTCCCTCTATTCTTCCCTCATTAGGCCAGTCATTGAGTACAATGCCCCATTTGGCATATACCTCACTAGACATGTGCAACAACTGGAGAGGCCACAAAAGTACCTCACAAAGAGGATCCTAGGCCTTAAACACTGGTCCTGTTTGGACAGAATCAATAAACTCCAACTATTCTCTGTCTCATAGCACCTATCTAGAGGCAGGGGTGGCCCGTGCTATTGGACTGCCGGACTGCAGCCCCCTCAACTTCAAATAAAAATAATAAAAAGAAAAAAATATTTTAAAATTTCGCAGACAGTCTGGAGCATGGAGCATGCACAGATTGTCTCAGCAGCAGTCCCGATTGAGAAACGTGGACAGGAGCACTCCCACAAGTCTATGCAGTTTTAAACTGCATAGGGAAACACATCAGGGTCAGACTGCAAGGTCGACAGTCAGGAGAAGGTCTCACAATGGGTAGGGTCAGATTTGCACAGGTTTTCAGCTGCAGTCTCATCGGGAGTTTTGCAGACAGGGATTTACTACAGGACCAGGTAAGTGGATGTACAGGGGGTGTGTGTGTGTGTGTGTGTGTGTGTGTGTGTGTGTGTGTGTGTGTGTGTGTGTGTGTGTGTGTGTGCGTGTGTGTAAATGCCCCAGGTGAAATATACTGGTGGTTAGACTCATGGTGGTGTGGTAGGGAATACCTCAGGCTTGAACCCTGGACCTTGTATGCAGGTGTTAAAGACCTGAACTCCCTACCCACCACCATTTGTAAAAAAATTTCAGATTTTTGCCTCATATTTGATCTGATCTGTTCCTCATAATATCTGTGGTTTGTAAATGGTGCAATGATTGATATTTGATGGTGCAGTGGTAGCGGCAGGTTCTCAGGTTTGCTTCTTGGCTGGGGTGCCTTCTTTGTGGGGGGGGTCTGTATCTTCTCCCTGTGTTTGTGTGGATTTACTTTTGTGTCCTCCCATGTTACAAAGACATGTCTGCATTATTTCTTCCTGGGCCTCTGCTGAGAATTGTTTTTTTTTGTTCCAAATCAGACTGTCCTGATTAACAAATGTTAAATAAAATTGACAGGCATTTGAATTTCACACTTCAGGTTTCTGAATGTTTGCTTCCTTATATATTTGATGGTGCAGTGGCAGTATTGTTGCCTCACAGCTTTAAGCTTTCTGGTTTGTTTCTTGGCTGGGGTGCCTTCTGTGTGGAGTCTGCATCTTATCCCTGTGTTTGTGTGGATTTACTCTGGTGCCCTGCCATTTTACAAAGACGTGTCTACAGTATTTCTCCCTGGGCCTCTGCTGAAAATTGTTTTTGTTCCATTAGAAGTAAAATTGACAGGCATTTGAATTTCAGACTTCATATTCTTCAGAAAATACATAGTAAAACAACTTTTTATTGTAGCAATAAATATATAGTAACACAACCTTTTATTATAACAATTTTTTAAGTTTATAAGATGGCTATTTGAAATTTGTCCTTAGTTTTGGGACTGTAATACCCTGTTAGTGGCTTTGCCCAGGTTTTTTGTGCTAAGGTTGACAGCTATGAAAAGAACTGAATTCACTGAATATGTTTGAGGGCTGTATTCCCTCATTACTGGGTTTGTCCAGGTGTTTTGTGCTAAGAGGTTGACAGCTATGGTGAGAACTGAATTCATTAAATGATAGCCATTTAAGTTTCAGTCTTCCTCTCTTTCACAAAGCAGCTGATTTGGCATAGTGGTATGTTGCTCTTGACTGTTTTGCACAGGGACCTTGGCAGTAAAATGTACGGTGGTAACACAGCATTTTTCTTTCACAAAGCAGGTGATTTGGCATAGTGGTATGTTGTTCTGACTCTTTTGCACAGGGACCTTGGCAGTAAAATGTATGGTGGTAACACAGCATTTTATTCTAGCAGCTTTCCAAGATTATCCAAACAATGTTTAATGTGTCCCTGGTTTTTGCCCTTTTGACCCACCCCAATAAATTTGGCTTTTTCCAGACTTCTTGTGCTGCGAAGTTGAGATGCAGTTGAGTATTGAGTAGATTTTACAAGGAGCTGAGAGCTGCAGGGGATGAGAAGTTTAGTGCTGATTATGCTAAGTCAGCTCACATTGCTAATAGCACAACAGGTTGCGTACTTGCTTTTGATGCAGAAGGTTGTTGGTTCTACTCCCATAAGGGGTGAATGCTGCCGTACTGAAAATTAAGATACTAACTATGAGCCTGTTATCAGTTTGCCATCCATTCCCTATTGCAATAGTACCAGCTTATTTTTAATGTAATTTAGGCAATTTATTCCTCAGGGGCATCAGACACTTTATTTTTCGATGAAACCATGAAATATAAAGGTGATTGCTAGCAGCAACCTCTTCATTACAGATATATTTAATTTGAAATTATTTAGATGACTTTTTTACTACTTCAGAGATTGTACATATGTACTGATAATGGTGGACTGTAGAATTGTGCATATTTACTGATAATAGTGGACTGTAGAAGTTTGAGTAGACTTTTATGATGGAAATGTTCTGAATTGGACAGTTTTGTTTCATTGTTTACTGGAAAAATGTTCAAAGCAATAGGAAGGTGTATCAAAGAGCACATGTATGTTTCATATGCAAGGGGCCTATGATTTGAAAACAGGCCAGAATTAATTGTTATCTGCCACGGGTAAAATGTATTTTCTTTGAATGTGGGTTTTAATGTTGTTTCAATGAATGTGAGTTTCAAGGGCAGAGAAGTTTTAATGCCAAGTTTGTTTAGCAAATGTCTTAGTGTTTGTGCTGTAAAATGCAAAATAAAACTTTCAAATGAAGTTCAAATCATCATAGAAGTAAATCAGTGTGCACATTAATGTTTATGGTAAATGGAGTGAAATAGCAAAGTAATGGATCATTGGAATGGCTGCAGGGAGGCTCCATTCGACCATGGTTTTGTGAGGGGGAAGGGCGGCAAACTTAGACAGCCCTAGCTGAACTATACCTCCCAACTGTCCAGATTTTCAAAGAATGAATAGACTTTTTGCTTCTTATTTTTGGTTTGTTCCTCATAAAATTTGTGGTTTTCTGACAAATCATTTAGAAATTAAGTCACTAAATAATGACACACTAGTTTCAGACTTCATAACCTTCAGATAAGACCTGTTCTATCAACTGTCCCAGTTTATAGAAGAGCAATTTTTAGTACTGTTTATATGTTCCCCCAATATATTTGGCCTTGTCCAGATTTATGTCCCAGTTTATACAAGAGCAATTTTTAGTACTGTTTATATGTTCCCCCAATATATTTGGCCTTGTCCAGATTTTTTGCATTAACAGGTTGAGAGGTACATGCAAATAAATTGCTTTATAGAATTAGGCATAGCCAAACCTCTGAAGTGTCCCTGATTTTTGGCTCAAAATGTTGCTCTTCCCCTAATGATCCCTCTGCAAAATAGCAATTTTGGAAGAAAACATGGAAGGTTTATAATTAAGAAATAACTGTAATAATCAGATTACTTTTATTTCAGAAATGCATGTAGATTATTTTATTTTGTCAGCTGCTCAAGTTAGCAGTACTAATATTAAAGTGTCCCTTCTTTGACAGGTTCCCAGCTGTATTGTGTTGCTATTTCATATTTTTACATCACATTTTTGGTCCATTTTTCATAAAATTGTGTTTTTTTGGCAAATTAGTGACAAATAGTTAGACTGAAGTTAGAAAATAATGACAGACATTTGAGTTTCAGATTTCATACCATTCAGAAAATTCACACTAATGCAAGACCTCTATTAGCTTTCTAAGTTTATAAGAGCAATATTTAAAAAAATGTCATTATTTTTGGGCCTTTGTCCCATTTCTTTGTATGGCTTTGTCCAGATTTCTTGCTCTGAGTTTGAGAGGTATGACAAATGTGTCAGGGCCATCACAAGTCAGCCAGAGACATTTCAAACTGTGACATACTTGTTATACCCTACTCTCCCATGTAGTGACTCTGGATGTGTCGAAGCAAGGCAGGGAGTAGTTATGCAGTGTAAATGTGCAGAGAATCCCACCCATCCAAGGTAGACACAAGTACTAGAATGGCTTTTCATCTGTCCTTTATTTTTACAGAATGGTCTGGTTTCTGTCATATTTTTTGTACTGTTGATTTATGCTTATTACTCAAAGTGTCTGTTGCTTTGTGTTTAAGTAGCAATACTTTAATGACCATCAGGTAAGCTTGGCTGAGATTGCAAGATGCAAGTAAGCTTTAATAAGCATACTGTTAAAGAATTGCCAACATTGAAATGTATGGTTCTAGCAACTTTCCAAGATTATAGAAGCAATGTTTGTGTCCCTGGTTTTTGGGCTTTTGACCCCCCCCAATACATTTTGGCTTTTTCCAGTTTTCTTGTGCTGCAAAGTTGAGTATTGAATAGATTTTACAAGAAGCTGAGAGCTGCAGGTGAACAGAAGTTTAGTGTTGCTTAAGTGAAGTTGGTTTGCCTTGTTAATAGCACAACAGGTTGTATACTTGCTTTTGATGCAGAAGGCTGTGGGTTCTACTCCCACAAGGGGTGGATGCTGCCGTACTGAGAATGTTCTCCTTGGTGAAGATACTAACTATGAGTCCATTATCAGTTTGCCATCCATTTCCTCTTGCAATATTACTAGATTATCATTTTATTAATGTAATATAGGTAATTTATTCCTGAAGGTAAACAGACACTTTATTTTTCGATGAAACCATGAAATATAAAGGTGTTTGCTAGCAGCAATCTCTTCATTAGTTACAGATTTCTTTAAGGTGGAATTATTTAGATGACTCTTAATTCTTCAGAGATATTGCATATTTACCGATACTGGTGGACTGTAGAATTGTGTATATTTACTGATAATGGTGGACTGTAGAATTGTGCATATTTACTGATAATGGTGGACTGTGGAAGTCTGAGTAGACTTTTATGATAAATGTTCTGAACTGGGCAGTTTTGCCATTATGGGTGCATACGTTTTGTTTCATTGCTTACTGGAAAAATGTTCAAAACAAATTTAAAACGCCCTCTAACAACTGTAATATATTGTACAAGGAATATAATTTAGTACAATGAGGAAAGTGTATCAAAGAGCACGTGTATGTTTCATATGCAAGGGGCCTATGATTTGAAAACAGCCCAAAATTAATCTTTATCTGCCACTGGCAAAATGTATTTTCTTTGAATGTGGGTTTCAATGCTGTTTCAATGAATGTGAGTTTCAAGGGCAGAGAAGTTTTAATGCTAAGTTTTCATTGTGAGACTGCATTGCTTTGTTTAGTAGATGACCTAGTGTTTGTGCTGTAAAATACAAAATAAAACTTTCAAATGAAGTCCAAATCATCATAGAAGTAAAGCAGTATGCACATTAGTGTTTATGTTAAATGGAGTGAAATAGCCAAAGTAATGGTTCATTGGAATGGCTGCAGAGGCTCCATTCAACCATGATTTTGTCAGGGGGGAAGGGCAGCAAACTCAGACAGGCCCAGCTGAACTATACCTCCCAACTGTCCAGATTTTCAAAGAATGAATAGATTTTTGCTTCTTATTTTTGGTTTGTTCTTCATAAAATGTGTAGTTTTCTGGCAAATCATTTAGAAATTAAGTCACTAAATAATGATACACTGAGTTTCAGACTTCATAACCTTCAGAAAAATGCATGCTAAAGTAAGAACTGTTATTCTATCAACTGTCTCAATTTACACAAGAGCAATTTTTAGTACTGTTTATATGTTCCCCCAATATATTTGGCCTTGTCCAGATTTACTGCATTAACAGGTTGAGAGATACATGCAAATAAATTGCTTTATAGAATTAGACATAGCCAACCTCTCAACTGTCCCCAATTTTGGCTCAAAATGTTGCTCTTCCCCCTAATAATCCCTCCACAAAATAGCAATTTTGGAAGAAAACATGGAGGGTTTACAATTAAGAAATAAATGCATGTAGATTCTATTATTTTGTCAGCTGCTCAAGTTAGCAGTACTAATATTAAAGTGTCCCTTTTGTGACAGGTTCCCAGCTGTATTGTGTGGCTATTTTATATTTTTGCATCACATTTGGTCCATTTTTCATAAAATTGTGTTTTTTTGGCAAATTAGTGACAAATAGTTAGACTGAAGTTAGAAAATAATGACAGACATTTGAGTTTCAGATTTCATACCATTCAGAAAAGTCATACTAATGCAAGACCTATTATATTATCTTTCTAAGTTTATTAGAGCAATATTTAAAAATTGTCCTTATTTTTGGGCCTTTGTCCCACTTCTGTGTATTGCTTTGTCCAGATTTCTTGCTCTGAGGTTGAGAGGTATGACAAATGTGTCAGGGCCATCACAGTCAGCCAGAGACATTTCAAATTGTGACATACTTGTTGCACCCCACTCTACAATGTACTGACTCTGGATGTGTCCAAGCAAGGCAAGGAGTAGTTATGCAGTGTAAATGTGCAGTGTGCCCCCCCATCCAAGGTAGACACAAGTACTACAGTGGCTTTTCATCTGTCCTTGATTTTGTAGAACGGACTGGTTTCTGTCATATTTTTGTACTGTTGAGTTATGCTTATTACTCAAAGTGCCTGTTGCTCTGTGTTTAAGTAGCAATGCTTTAATGACCATAAGGTAAGCTTGTCTGAGATCGTAAGATGCAAGTAAGCTTTAATAAGCATACTGTTAAAGAATTGCCAACATTGAAAGCCTTTCTGTTGTTGCCATGCAGAGAATACTTGACTAGATAATGTATAAGCCTTGGGTATTAAAGGACAGGATTCCATTATTTTAAAAAGCTCATTACACTTGTTGGAGACTTCCAGTCATCTCTACAGACTTTACCCGTAAACTAAACAGAATGCCAATCATGTGTGGTCCATAACCTGTATAGTAATCCTTTAAGCAATGTATCTTGAGCTTGTTTCTTGTTTGATTTTCATTTTTTACTTTCATGTTTTCCCCATGAAACAAAGATAGTTATCAGGCAGCAGGTCTTTTTTGGATAAGAAACATTTTTACAAGTGGGGGCATCACAGAGATTTCTACTTTCAGCATGTTACTTGGTACTTTAATAAAGCTGAATATAAATTATAATTCAAACTGCAGTGCAAGGAGAAGTGGTTTGAGTTGAGTGCTTCTGGTTTTTCTTGTACTTGATTTGACTGTCATTCCAGTAATGTATTTAAAAAGTAATTTATTTGTTCATGCCTCACAACCTTTTGTTTCCATCTAGATACTAAGTAAGCTGTCATGCAGCCAATGCATTGAAATATTTTTATTCTTCTACACTTATTTTTGTCTTGATTGGACTCTCATAATGATGGTTTGCCACCCAGGGCAGCATATTTAATTAAAGTTAAGTTTTTGTGGTTTTGAGCATAGCTCCACCCCTTTCTAGTTGGCCACACCCATTCCCCTTGACTCCACCTATTCAGCTGTCTCCTGCAGCCTCCCTTTGATTTGAAGTCACCAGCCACCACTGCCTAGAGGTGATCTCTGCTTGACTTACAAAGCCATGTCTGACTCAGCTCTGTTAGAAATGCTACATGTAAAGAAATCCCAACCCCTCTGCACCACACGCTCCAGAGATCTCAACCTATAGTTCATAGTTTAGTTTTAGTACTAAGCTAACTGCCCTTGTGAGCCATTTTAAGCCTAGCCAATTATCCCTTGTGAGACTCAAACCCTGCACCTTGTGTTTGCAAGGCAAACACCTTAGACATTAAGCCACCCTCCCACCTCAATACCACAATCAGCAGAATGTGCTGGAGGGATAGGTTCATAACCCAGATACTGTCCATGCTATGGAATAAACTTCCCATACGTATCAAACAGAGCACCTCACTAGCCCTCTTCAAGAGAAATCTTGATGAGTGGATGGGAGGTAGAAAATTCACCCCTGGGATCACTCCAGTGGCTCTACTTGATAGAGGCACTGGGAACCAAGGTCGTGTGGCACGATGCCAGGGTAATCCTATGGTCTAAGCTTGTAAAGGCTCCAGGGCCATTAGTCTAGCACACACGTATGAACCTATGAACCTATGTTAGGATAATCCTGAAAGGACAGCTGATTGTTATTTGCTGTTAACCAAAGAGTCCCTGTAATTGATGGCAGGTGTGTACCCCAATAAGATGTACTGCTGTAGTTATATAAAAAGCTGCCTCATCACAGTAGTAGCTTCAGCCTGTCCACACATATGCATCTAGGTTGTTGTACTATTATTATGTGTCATTACTGTTCCCCTAACAGATCTGTTTTCTTTACAATTGAATTGTACAGGTTATAGGTCACAAGAAAGGTTGGCAATATTTTGAAATTTTCTATTGTCTATTGTCTGTCTGTTGTTTGAAATTCTCTATTGTGCTTTCATTTTTGTATATGACAAATACCTGTCATTCTAACAGGTGTGTACACCATTTATATCCACTGTGTAACACTAATTTATACAATATGACCCTAGTTTTGGGCCTTTGTCCCACCATTTTGTCTGTCTTTATCCAGATGTCCTGCAGTGACAGGATATGAGGTATGCTACAGATATGTGACATCTCCTGCAAATAGGCCGCTGTGATGACCATTGTGATGCAATGCAGTAAACACTTCCACAAGTCAACATGTAGATATTGGCAAATGGCTGAGTGTAACAGTTGTGGGCATGGTCACATGCATTAACTTTAGCATGCCTGGGGTACTGGCCAGCCACAACAGGAAAATCCCATACTTACCAGCTTTGGGCTGCTGCCCATGTGCAGACCAGAGGGACCTGTGTAGTTGTGAGGGAGAGTTATTGTCAGCAGATTCACATCGGGCATTGGTACAAGATGAATGCTACGTTTCAGCACAGGTACAGTACACACTATGATATTAGACAATTTGCTGTTCTTCACCATAGATGTGCACTTGTGTGCATTACTAAACCCCACCCACTAATTCATTTTGCACTGACATATACATCTAGACATACTATAGAAGACTGTTTAAATCCTACTTCATTACATTGATGTACACTTTGGCCTTACCTTGATACTCCTCGCTGGTTGCCTGGGTGCCACCCACCTCCATGACTGCTGTTTCCCATGTTTGAGGTTGTGTGGTGGCTACCTCAAGGTTGGCAAAGAGCTCCTCTGTCGCCACAGGTGGGGGCCTGTATGGCTGGCCCCCACCGGTAGCAGTATGGTCCCTCACAACACCAACAGCCCTTTGCTGGGTATAATGTATCAGGTCAGTTGCTCTATGCCTGACCTGATTGTATGTGCGTCCATGGTGGCCCAAGATGTTCACTCTGTGGATGATCTCATCCCACAGGGCAGTCCGCTCCCACAGATTTTGCTGGCTGTCGCCAAAAAGGATGGCATAGTTTAAGATTACAGTTTCAGTAATGGCCGCTGTCTCCACATCTGTGTAAGGTGGTTGCTGCTGCATGGCACCTGGAAGACATAAACAAGGAAGCACATCACAGGACCTCAGACATTGCCCAGAGTTCTTTACAGAGCCAGCACATGAATATTGAATATCATTAGCCACCACTTATAAACACATCATAACCCTGTACCTAGCAGCACTGTATGAATATGCATTGCACTCCTGGTCCTGATGTGTCATGCCCCCCCCCCCATGAGGGCCAGTACATTGCATAAACAACCATTCATCACTCACGTTTGTGTAGAGGAATGACAGTAGCCATATTCCTTGCAGATGGGATGCCAATGGTACTCAGGCTTTGCCTCTATACAGTGTGTAATGGAGCTGGAAGCATATGCCTGTGTTCATGTAGGATGCAGACAGGAATGTTGTCAGGCCCCAAGCGACTTGCTTTTGTTAACTTTGATTAGGCAGTTTGCACCCGATCCATGATGATGAGGGGAGGGGTGCATGTGCTGTGCATATCATCATATACTGATGGTGAGCCGGGGGGGGGTGATGTTTTCCCTAAACCTGTCTGCAGCAGGTTGGCTGTAGCTATGGTGTGTGTGTATGTGGTTTGATTGCCCAGCATTACAGGGTGGGGTGGGTTGTTGCCTCTGAGACTGCAGACATATGTGAAAATGGCCTTGTGATTGCCCTTAGTGGATGTGTCCAATGTCATACTTAGCCTTACAATAATCCACCTGTGACCTAATATGCTCGTTCAGACAAATACTGACATGCTTTCCAGTTGGTACAGGATTCTACTTTGCCCTGTATAGCCAATATAGCATCCCATTATGTGCTTTGTGCATTGCTGCTGTCTAGCGAAGGGGATTACTCTACTTTGGTGGAGACAGGTTTTACAAGTCAGGTATTGCTAAGGCTATACAGCTATGTGGGTGGTCATATATCTGTTTGTAGTATGCATGGACACAAGGACATAACATTGTTAGACACCTCTCCACTTTCAATGTGGTACTCATGCATATTCTAGTACCCATGTCTGTGCCAGGGCAATGCAACAAACATTATTTGTAGAAGTCTAACTGTTGGATGCACAGCAACTAAGATTAAAGAAGTGTACAGCCTGTACAGCTTATTTACCTGACATTTTGCATCCCATGTCAGTTGTTATGAGGCAGCCAGGTACACCTACATATATATATATCTATATATATATATATATATATATATATATATAGATATATGCACAGGTAATATCTGCTATACATTTCTGTTCTATGTCTGTATGGCACACTGTAATTACAGTCTTGATGCTCAGTCAGTCATGTCAACCTGTTAGGGCAGGACATATGGAGGACACGGCACACACATGGTGGGCTGTGGGCCAAAATTAGTGACACTTTCTTCATATTGCTATAACACATGTATGTCATTTGATAGTGCAGTAGCCTTGCATTCACAGACATACCCTGAAGGATATCTGATGCTCATATGGCAGGCAAAGAGGAGAAAGGCTACGAGTGTGGTAGGGAGGGTAGGAACTGTTAATGTTGTTAGTATGACTAGTATGGGGACAGAGCTAGCTGATATGGTGGACAGAGGAAAGGTGGATATATTGTTTGTGCCAGAGACCAGATGGAAGGGGTGTACAGCTGTGTGTATTGGAGGTGGGCACAAATAGTTCTATCATAGTGTGTATGGGAGGGAACTTATGTAGGAGTTAACCTGAATAAACATTATGTCAGGAGTGTTTGTCGAGGTGATAAAAGTGTCAGGTAGAGTGATGTTTAGGAGGCTGGGAATTGATGGTGTAATGATGACAGTTGTTAGTGCATATGCTCCCCTAATTGCGTGTGTGATGTATGAGACAGACGTACTTTGGTGTGGTTGGTTGAAGTGGTGATGAGTGTACCCAAGTGTGAGAGAGTGGCGATTGGAGCAGATTTCAATGGGTATGTTGGTGAGGGGGCAGAGAGGATGCAGAAGTGATGGGTAGGTATGATGTTAAGCAAAGGAATGCAGAAGGTGAGATAGTGGAGTTAGCAAAAGAGGTTGGACATAGCTGTGGTGAATACATAGTTTTACAAGACCGAGTGGCATAGGGTGACATACAGGAGCGGAGGAAGATGAACACAAGTGGATTATCTCCTATGCAAGTGGGCCTGTTTGAAGTGGAGTGGTAACTGTAAAGTGGTGACAGGTGAAAGTGTAGGTATGCAGCATGGAATGCTGGTGTGTGGAATTATATTGGTAATCAAGAAGAGGGGGAGGAGTGTGACGGCAGCACTATGGATCAAATAGTGGATAATGAGAAAGGATGATTGTGAGGTTGAGTTCAGGGAGGAGTTAAGACAGGCAGTGGGTGGCAGTAAAGAATTATCAAATATCTGGGTAATTACATCCAAGCTAGTAAGTGAGATGAGTAGAACAGAGCTTGGAGGACAAGGAGACCTCGTGGTGGAATGAGAAAGTACAGGGGAGTATACAGAGAAAGAGGTTGGCCAAGGAGAAGTGGGATTGTCAGACAGATGAAGAAAGTAGGCAGGTAAAATTCTATGAAGGCAACGGCTCCAGGAGGCAAAAACCAAGCAGAAAGTCAGATAACCCTTTTTATTTTGTAAGCGCTTTCGGCAAAGGACACTTCCCTCGCCTTCATCAGACATAAAACAAAATAAAAGCTTTAATTGCCATGTTAAATACTTAGATCAATGATGACGTCACAATGATATTCCTACACTTAAAGAAAAATTAGATGTTATTATTATATAAATGAAACAATGTCTAAAACTATAACCAATTAGTCTCTAAAAAACATTCTGTGTTAAAATGCAAATATTAAAATTAAATGTATATGTATATATGTTTTATATATATATATTTATATATATATATATATATATTGTGTTTAACTGGGGCCACAAACCAAGCAGGAATTTGAATACATTTACAAATACATGAATAAAACATATTTACATTAATACAAAACTAAATTTTGTGAAAGAATATAAAGTAAATGACTGTAAATAATGCACATAATACATGTACATCAAGGTACTATACCAAACTCACATTTGTAGTATAATATAATATGGACAATGCATATAAAACTTGTCAAGAGCTCAATTCAATAAAGTGCCTATTCATCTAAAATCATATGGAAGTTGATAGTATTATGAAAGCTCCATTTGTACATGATAGTGGATATCACAACTAAATCTTCCCTGAGTGTATACAAGGACACAATTGTATATATATATATATATATATATATATATATATATATATATATATATATATATATATATATATATATATATTAATATATGAATTCATGAACATGTTAGTGAACCTATACATAACTTCAAAATCTTTGCATATGAATATAATTGTGAATATAAATAAAAAACCACAATTGATTATATTTTTGTATATATTATTGATAGGTTTTTATGGAGATGTTTTTAAGGAAATGTTTTTAATTAATTTTACATTCTATTACCTGACCAGAGCCAACAATTTCAAGAAGCATTTAATGGACAAAATTTCATTTAGTCCAGGAGGTATATACGCTGCTGTGCGTATCTGCCAAATGGCTTCTTGTTCTTCTAATCTTAATTGCCATGGTCCTCCTCTAATCTGCGGCTGCACCTGATGGATGACTACAAAATGGAAACAATGCTCAGAGTTGTTATATATATGTTTTGCAAGAGCACTGTTCAAATCTTTTTTATTGATGGCATATATATGCTCATAGATTCGTTTTCTAATGGGTCTATCAGTTTTCCCTATGTAGAAAGCTGGACACATTCTACATAGTGCTGCATAGACCACCCCACTGGAATTACAATTAAATGAACCTTGAATTGTATACTTTTTGCCAGCCATTTATATAGAGGAACTAACTAAAACGTGTTTACAAAAATGGCATGCCCCACATTTTCTCATGCCTAATCCTTTCTTACTAATCTTAGTTCTTTCAAGTAATTGCTTAAGGTTCGGGCCACGCCTATATGTGATCCTTGGTCTTTCTCCCAAAAGTTTGGTTAACTGTTGATCTTCTAGAATTAATTTCCAGTTTTTGAAAATGATATTATTGATAGCAGAAGCATCAATACTAAAAGTTAAGAGAAAGCTGGTTTTGAAATCTGTACCATCCTTGTGACTCTTCACAACTATGTTACCCCCACATAGTAATGGTTTAAAATGTCCAGATTGCCTTTTATTATACACCTCTTGTTTTATATTATCTACAAAACAATACGGGTAGCCCCTTGTTAGAAACATAGATTGTATAAAATCACATTCTTTTTGAAAATCAATTAAATTAGACACCATACGGGCCGCCCGTACAAATTGTCCCTTCACTACGCTCTTTTTCTGATGTAATGGATGAGAGCTATTGAAGTGAAGGTAGTTATTAGAAAAAGTGGGTTTTCTGAAAATGGTTGATCTAAATTGTCCTAAATCCAAATCTTTAGTTATTTTTACATCAAGGAATGAGATTTCATCCATACCCACAGTATAAGTGAATTCCAGAAATTCAGTCAGATTTGAGATGGTCTCTATAAAAAATGGAATGACATCAACCGAACCTTTCCATAAAAAGAACATGTCATCTTGGTACCTAGTGTACCAAGTGACATGTTCCTGATAAAGTTCATTTTGGAACAAAAACTCATGTTCCCAGTAGGCTAGTACACTATTCGCAAATGTACAGCCACATGGAGAACCCATGGCAATCCCTGATGTTTGTAGGTAATATTCATTTTTAAACATGAGATAATTACTACTAAGAATGATATCTAAAAGTGTTTCCACTAGATACATTTGGTCGTTTTGTGCTCCCTTCCTAAGCATGAATTCGATTGTCCATTGGATTCCAACTCTGTGTGGGATGACTGTGTATAGGTCTTTGATATCAACCACTAGGGAAAACCGCCAAAGGGTCAAATTCAATTTTCCCAATGTTTTCAAGAAAGCTCCAAGAATCTCTACAAATTTGAACTTCTTGTTTTAATAAAGGTTTTAGAATATTATCTACCAATTTGGCACACGCATATGTGACTGACCCTCTACCATCCACTATGGGTCTAAAGGGAGGGTTGTACAGATTTTTATGTATTTTCGGTGTGCCAAATAGAATTGGAGTCCTTGGAGCTATCATGGTAAGATATTGCAATAAATTGGAGTCTATAGTACCTTTGAGAAATAACTCTTCTAGATTGTCTTTGATTTTTTTATATATAGTATTGACTTCACTGAGACTAGAGGGTATATAAGGGCCTGTATTAAGATATTGTACCATTTTATTTTCATACTCAAAGTTATCCATGAAAATAAGGCCACCTCCTTTATCTGGTGCCATGACTCTAATATGACATTCGTTTAGTAAATCAATGAAGGCCATTTCTTCATCATTGATGTTTAAATTAGTTTTGACCTTATCTCTAAACAAATGTCGATGTTTATTCATTGTACGCAAATCCACACAACCCTTATTCTCATAATCAGTACCCAGACACATTTTATCCACTCCTCACACATCCTCTGAATTTACAAGATTACAGTAAACAATCCAGTTAAAAAGACTACTGCCATTTGTCCTAAACACCCCCATCCTTCCACAGGTGTGTCATCTTGACCAATAGCCTTTCCATTCTTAAACAGCGTCATAGCTATCCTTACTTCCTCCTTGATAATCTGTTGCATATCCTGATTCACCATACCCACATCATTCAACTCTCTCTCTCTCTCTCTCTCTCTCTCACTCTCTCATTCTCTTCTAGGGGCGAGAACAACAGTAATGTGTTGTTAAGCCAATTAGACCAGTTTACATGTGTCCAGTGGACACATGTGAAATGGACTGCTATGTATGGGGCAACTTTTTTTTGGTGAACAGATTGCCCCCCTTTTTTTTAATATGGTGAGAGTGGAATGTTGGGGAAAGATAGTAGGTACATTTGGGGAGGTAAGTTGAGTAGGAAGACACATGTGACAGACAAGACAGCTCACAGGGGCAATATACAACACATGTGGGGGTAAACACCTTGGATGGGGAGGATGGTTGGGAATCAGATGCATGAGCCCCCATGTGGTTACAGTGGGACTGAGGTCCCCACCTATGGCAAGTCACCACTGTACCTTCAGGGCCCGAGGTGGCTGCACTGGTGGCTGCACAGGAGGGGCAGGCCCTCAAGATGTGCCAGGTGGCCCTCAAGCTGGTGCAGCTGATCACCATACTCTGAATGAGGATGCTGTGCACCAATCCCCAGACCTGACTGTGATGGTCTCCCTCTTCGCCCACTCCCAGGGGGCAAGCTCCATCCCCTGAGGCAGTTCCACCCAAAGGTGGTGGAGGACCAATGGAAGAGGAAGGCCTGGGTTGGGTCACAGAAGTGCTGGGGCCCAGTGCCATGGCCAGATGAGGTGGGACAGATGGATTCTCTGGGATCTGCCTTGTCAGACGTGCTATGGTGTTTCAGTTTAAAAAATATGTTGGTTTTTTAAAAAACATTTTTTTAAAAACACATGTAATGCAGAAGGTGAGATAGTGGAGTTAGCAAAAGAGGTTGGACATAGCTGTGGTGAATACATAGTTTTACAAGACCCGAGTGGCATAGGGTGACATACAGGGAGGCGGAGGAAGATGAACACAAGTGGATTATCTCCTATGCAAGTGGGCCTGTTTGAAGTGGAGTGGTAACTGTAAAGTGGTGACAGGTGAAAGTGTAGGTATGCAGCATGGAATGCTGGTCTGTGGAATTACGTTGGTAATCAAGAAGAGGGGGAGGAGTGTGACGGCAGCACTATGGATCAAATAGTGGATAATGAGAAAGGATGATTGTGAGGTTGAGTTCAGGGAGGAGTTAAGACACGCAGTGGGTGGCAGTAAAGAATTATCAAATATCTGGGTAATTACATCCAAGCTAGTAAGTGAGATGAGTAGAACAGAGCTTGGAGGACAAGGAGACCTCGTGGTGGAATGAGAAAGTACAGGGGAGTATACAGAGAAAGAGGTTGGCCAAGGAGAAGTGGGATTGTCAGACAAATGAAGAAAGTAGGCAGGTAAAATTCTATGAAGGCAACGGCTCCAGGAGGCAAAAACCAAGCAGAAAGTCAGATAACCCTTTTTATTTTGTAAGCGCTTTCGGCAAAGGACACTTCCCTCGCCTTCATCAGACATAAAACAAAATAAAAGCTTTAATTGCCATGTTAAATACTTAGATCAATGATGATGTCACAATGATATTCCTACACTTAAAGACAAATTAGATGCTATTATTATATAAATGAAACTATGTCTAAAACTATAACCAATTAGTCTCTAAAAAACATTCTGTGTTAAAATGCAAATATTAAAATTAAATGTATATGTATACATGTTTTATATATATATATTTATATATATATATATATATATTGTGTTTAACTGGGGCCACAAACCAAGCAGGAATTTGAATACATTTACAAATACATGAATAAAACATATTTACATTAATACAAAACTAAATTTTGTGAAAGAATATAAAGTAAATGACTGTAAATAATGCACATAATACATGTACATCAAGGTACTACACCAAACTCACATTTGTAGTATAATATAATATGGACAATGCATATAAAACTTGTCAAGAGCTCAATTCAATAAAGTGCCTATTCATCTAAAATCATATGGAAGTTGATAGTATTATGAAAGCTCCATTTGTACATGATAGTGGATATCACAACTAAATCTTCCCTGAGTGTATACAAGGACACAATTGTATATATATATATATATATATATATATATATATATATATATATATATATATATATATATATTAATTAATATATGAATTCATGAACATGTTAGTGAACCTATACATAACTTCAAAATCTTTGCATATGAATATAATTGTGAATATAAATAAAAAAACACAATTGATTATATTTTGTATATATATTATTGATAGGTTTATATGGAGATGTTTTTAAGGAAATGTTTTTAATTAATTTTACATTCTATTACCTGACCAGAGCCAACAATTTCAAGAAGCATTTAATGGACAAAATTTCATTTAGTCAGGAGGTATATACGTGCACATGCGATCTGCCAAATAGCTTCTTGTTCTTCTAATCTTAATTGCCATGGTCCTCCTCTAATCTGCCGCTGCACCTGATGGATGACTACAAAATGGAAACAATGCTCAGAGTTGTTATATATATGTTTTGCAAGAGCATTGTTCAAATCTTTTTTATTGATGGCATATATATGCTCATAGATTCGTTTTCTAATGGGTCTATCAGTTTTCCCTATGTAGAAAGCTGGACACATTCTACATAGTGCTGCATAGACCACCCCACTGGAATTACAATTAAATGAACCTTGAATTGTATACTTTTTGCCAGCCGAGGAACTAACTAAAACGTGTTTACAAAAATGGCATGCCCCACATTTTCTCATGCCTAATCCTTTCTTACTAATCTTAGTTCTTTCAAGTAATTGCTTAAGGTTCGGGCCACGCCTATATGTGATCCTTGGTCTTTCTCCCAAAAGTTTGGTTAACTGTTGATCTTCTAGAATTAATTTCCAGTTTTTGAAAGTGATATTATTGATAGCAGAAGCATCAATACTAAAAGTTAAGAGAAAGCTGGTTTTGAAATCTGTACCATCCTTGTGACTCTTCACAACTATGTTACCCCCACATAGCAATGGTTTAAAATGTCCAGATTGCCTTTTATTATACACCTCTTGTTTTATATTATCTACAAAACAATACGGGTAGCCTTGTTAGAAACATAGATTGTATAAAATCACATTCTTTTGAAAATCAATTAAATTAGACACCATACAGACGTGGGCCATTACAAATTGTCCCTTCCACGCTCTTTCTGATGTAATGGATGAGAGCTATTGAAGTGAAGGTAGTTATTAGAAAAGTGGGTTTTCTGAAAATGGTTGATCTAAATTGTCCTAAATCCAAATCTTTAGTTATTTTTACATCAAGGAATGAGATTTCATCCATACCCACAGTATAAGTGAATTCCAGAAATTCAGTCAGATTTGAGATGGTCTCTATAAAAAATGGAATGACATCAACCGAACCTTTCCATAAAAAGAACATGTCATCTTGGTACCTAGTGTACCAAGTGACATGTTCCTGATAAAGTTCATTTTGGAACAAAAACTCATGTTCCCAGTAGGCTAGTACACTATTCGCAAATGTACAGCCACATGGAGAACCCATGGCAATCCCTGATGTTTGTAGGTAATATTCATTTTTAAACATGAGATAATTACTACTAAGAATGATATCTAAAAATGTTTCCACTAGATACATTTGGTCGTTTTGTGCTCCCTTCCTAAGCATGAATTCGATTGTCCATTGGATTCCAACTCTGTGTGGGATGACTGTGTATAGGTCTTTGATATCAACCACTAGGGAAAACCGCCAAAGGGTCAAATTCAATTTTCCCAATGTTTTCAAGAAAGCTCCAAGAATCTCTACAAATTTGAACTTCTTGTTTTAATAAAGGTTTTAGAATATTATCTACCAATTTGGCACACGCATATGTGACTGACCCTCTACCATCCACTATGGGTCTAAAGGGAGGGTTGTACAGATTTTTATGTATTTTCGGTGTGCCAAATAGAATTGGAGTCCTTGGAGCTATCATGGTAAGATATTGCAATAAATTGGAGTCTATAGTACCTTCGAGAAATAACTCTTCTAGATTGTCTTTGATTTTTTTATTTATAGTATTGACTTCACTGAGACTAGAGGGTATATAGGGGCCTGTATTAAGATATTGTACCATTTTATTTTCATACTCAAAGTTATCCATGAAAATAAGGCCACCTCCTTTATCCGGTGCCATGACTCTAATATGACATTCGTTTAGTAAATCAATGAAGGCCATTTCTTCATCATTGATGTTTAAATTAGTTTTGACCATATCTCTAAACAAATGTCGATGTTTATTCATTGTACGCAAATCCAACTCACACATTCTTTCAAACATATTGAGAATGTTATTGAGTGGTGGATTAAAAACACTGGATACCCTATATGTATCAAGCAGAGAAGGGGTGTTGCCTAGAAGTACTGTTAGATTTAATTTACGGACATATAATTTTAGGTCAATGATTGTGTTGACAAGGTTACAATTTTTATCGGGGACAAAGGATAGGCCTTTAGCTAGAAATTCAATGATATTTTCATCAACAGTCAAAACAGTGTAATTATATATCTTAAAATCGCCAGTACTATTGCATAAAATTATTGGCTTCTCTTCAACATTCACTATATTATTAGTAATGTTTTGTCCTATAGTTAACGCCTGTGTTGATTGCCCCTTTTCTTCTTTTGATAATTGCGTCCCCGATAGTTGTTGTTTATTGTAGTGTTCTTGGGGACAGCCCCCCTCTGGAAACCCTGATTGCTACCTACTCCATTATCATCCGTATCTGATACATGATTACCCATATTGTTACTAGTTCCCCCCTGATGTCCATTATTAAGTCCTTGATTTCTAATACGCTCACTTCTATGAACCGGTTGTAAATCACTGTCGTTAGTGGAAGTGGCGTTATTAGTATTTGGTTCAGCTGAACCTCCTTCTACAGGTTGTCTCCAGGCTGCAACCTGTCCAAGTGGGGGTGGGGGGTAAGCGCTGTTATTTTGATATTCTACAATATCTCTGTCTATTTTGCGTTTTTTATTATTTACCATTTTTTCTATAGCAGTTTCAATACTAGATAGCACTCTTTGATAGTCAAACTTATATCTACTGAAATCAACATGACCCTGTAACACAGTCTCAAGCTTAATTAAATCATCCTGTAATACATTCACTTCAAATGAATAATGTTTTATAAGACATTCCATAAATTCAAAGCCTTGCTTATCAAAAATAATGACAAGTTCCTTATAGAATTCAGAGTTTTTTTATTGTGCTTGCTGGGTACCGCCACTGGCGCAACCCTTTAGGCACAATATGTCTATTTATACATTCACGGAGATAAGAAATTTCAAGTTGCAGCTTCCTGCAATGGAACAACTTTGAATAAAAGAGGTCAAGTTCGTTAAGAAATGAACTCACCCTCTCTTCAAGTCCTTGTGCTCCACTAATAGTTCCATTCTGTGTGAAAAAATTGTCATTTGCCAAAAAGGAGGACAGTCTGGGCAGCGTCGTATTATTAAAACCCTGTCTCCCATATTTGGATTGTCACTCACCGCTCGGATATTCATGTTTTGAGCTGCACTCTGATCAAGTTGGAAAATACTATCACTGCCATTCGAAGCAACGCCCTCTCGCTGATTAGCCCCACCATTAGCCCCGTCATTTCTATTGCAGGCACCACTCTGTTGTTGAATAAATCCACCAGCACTAGAGTGTCCGTTATCTAGCACAGTTCTTACGTTATTACTGGCCCCACTAGTTGTTTTTCCTTTTTCCGCTGAAACAGGGATGTAAGGATTACTACGTGCAGGTGCCATTGGTACTTGCGCATGCGTACCAAAAACAGCGGTACCGGCATTGGAATTCAAAATTCTTTGTGATAGGTTGTCCACTTTGGTTAGCAGCAAATTGGTTAAGATTGTCAGATCATTTTGTGACATAGAATTAGTCACTCGCATTGTTCCAAGACCAGAATTGTTATTACCACCTGCTTGTGATTGTCCTTCCGCCCCAGAAGGAAAATCTTCGCTGAATAAGTGCTGACTATCCATTCCAGGCTGCTTGTTCACACGCTCCACAGGCTCACCTGCCTCCGACATAACAAACTGTTGAAACAACACTAACCAAACAAACGAGCAAAATTCTATGAAGGCAATGGCTCCAGGAGGCAAAAACCAAGCAGAAAGTCAGATAACCCTTTTTATTTTGTAAGCGCTTTCGGCAAAGGACACTTCCCTCGACTTCATCCAGTGGGGTGGTCTATGCAGCACTATGTAGAATGTGTCCAGCTTTCTACATAGGGAAAACTGATAGACACATTAGAAAACGAATCTATGAGCATATATATTCCATCAATAAAAAAGATTTGAACAATGCTCTTGCAAAACATATATATAACAACTCTGAGCATTGTTTCCATTTTGTAGTCATCCATCAGGTGCAGCTGCAGATTAGAGGAGGACCATGGCAATTAAGATTAGAAGAACAAGAAGCTATTTGGCAGATACGCACAGCAGCGTATATACCTCCTGGACTAAATGAAATTTTGTCCATTAAATGCTTCTTGAAATTGTTGGCTCTGGTCAGGTAATAGAATGTAAAATTAATTAAAAACATTTCCTTAAAAACATCTCCATAAAAACCTATCAATAATATATACAAAAATATAATCAATTGTGTTTTTTTATTTATATTCACAATTATATTCATATGCAAAGATTTTGAAGTTATGTATAGGTTCACTAACATGTTCATGAATTCATATATTAATTAATATATATATATATAAAATTGTGTCCTTGTATACACTCAGGGAAGATTTAGTTGTGATATCCACTATCATGTACAAATGGAGCTTTCATAATACTATCAACTTCCATATGATTTTAGATGAATAGGCACTTTATTGAATTGAGTTCTTGACAAGTTTTATATGCATTGTCCATATTATATTATACTACAAATGTGAGTTTGGTGTAGTACCTTGATGTACATGTATTATGTGCATTATTTACAGTCATTTACTTTATATTCTTTCACAAAATTTAGTTTTGTATTAATGTAAATATGTTTTATTCATGTATTTGTAAATGTATTCAAATTCCTGCTTGGTTTGTGGCCCCAGTTAAACACAATATATATATATATATAAATATATATATATATAAAACATATATACATATACATTTAATTTTAATATTTGCATTTTAACACAGAATGTTTTTTAGAGACTAATTGGTTATAGTTTTAGGCATCGTTTCATTTATATAATAATAACATCTAATTTGTCTTTAAGTGTAGGAATATCATTGTGACGTCATCATTGATCTAAGTATTTAACATGGCAATTAAAGCTTTTATTTTGTTTTATGTCTGATGAAGGCGAGGGAAGTGTCCTTTGCCGAAAGCGCTTACAAAATAAAAAGGGTTATCTGACTTTCTGCTTGTTTTTTGCCTCCTGGAGCCGTTGCCTTCATAGAATTTTGCTCGTCTGTTTGTTTAGTGTTGTTTCAAAAGTAGGCAGGTATACAGGGAGATGGGGTGCATGGCAAAAAGAGTGGTGGCAAAGGCTGAGGATGGAGCATCTGAAGGGTTTTATGTAAGGTTTGATACCAAGGATGGAGAATAGGACCTGTACCGATTGGCTAGACAGAGGCACATAGCTAGAAGAAAGTGCAGCAAATACGGCTGATAAAGGAAAGGATAATGGTGGAAGTGTACTCATAAGCAAGGAGAGTGTGTTGAACAGGTGGAAACAGTACTTTTATGGCTGTTGAATGAAGAGAATGAGAGAGTGAGAGAGAGAGAGAGAGAGAGAGTTGAATGATGTGGGTATGGTGAATCAGCATATGCAACAGATTATCAAGGAGGAAGTAAGGATAGCTATGACGATGTTTAAGAATGGAAAGGCTATTGGTCAAGATGACACACCTGTGGAAGGATGGGGGTGTTTAGGACAAATGGCAGTAGTCTTTTTAACTGGATTGTTTACTGTAATCTTGTAAATTCAGAGGATGTGTGAGGAGTGGATAAAATGTGTCTGGGTACTGATTATGAGAATAAGGGTTGTGTGCAGAGCTGTAGTAACTACAGAGGGATAACACTGATCAGTTACAGCATGAGGTAATAGTAAAGGGTGGTGTGCAGAGCTGTAGTAACTACAGAGGGATAACATTGATCAGTCACAGCATGAGGTAATGGTAAAGGGTGGTGTGCAGAGCTGTAGTAACTGCAGAGGGATAACACTGATCAGTCACAGCATGAGGTAATGGTAAAGGGTGGTGAAAGCTAGGTTAAGAAGGGAGGTGAGGATTACTGATCAGCAGTATGGTTTCATGCCAGGAAAGAGCAGTATAAATTCAATGTTTGCTCTGAGAGTGTTGACAGTGATGTACAGAGAAGGTCAGAAGTAGCTACGCTGTATCTTTGTGGACTTAGAGACAGCATATGACAGGATGCCTAGAGAGGAGTTGCGGTATTGTATGAGGAGGTCAGGAGTGGCAGAGGAATATGTAAGAATGCTACAGGATATGTACAAAGCTAGTGTGACAGCGGTGAGTTCTGCATTAGGAGTGACAGGTGTGTTTAAGGTGGAGGTGGAAGTACATCATGGATTAGCTATGAGTCCTGTCTTATTTGCAGTGGCAATGGACAGGTTGACGGGCATGAACAGATGGGAGTCCCTGTAGACTTTGCTGTTTGCAGATGACATTGTGGTCTGCAGTGAAAGTAGGGAACAGGTTGAAGAGACCCTCAAGAGGTGGAGTTATGGTCTAGAGAAGGAAGGAATTATGGTCAGCGTGACCAAGATAGAATATATGTGTATGAATGGGAGGGAGGATAGAGGAATGGTGAGGATGCAGGCAGTACAGTTTGCAAAGTTGGATAGGTGTAAATACTTGGGAACAACAGTTCAGAGTAATGGTGAGTGTGGGGGAAGAGGTGAAGATGAGAGTACAGACAGGATGTGGGTGGTGGAGAAGAGTGTCAGGAGTGATTTGTGATAGATGAGTACCATTAAAAGTGATAGGGAAAGTCTACAAGAAGGTAGTGAAACCAACTGTTATCTGGGTTGGAGACACTGGCAATGAAAAAAAGGCATGAGTCAGAGCTGGACATAGCAGAGTTAATAATGTTAAGATTTGCAATGGGTGTGACGAGGGTGGACAGGATTAGGAATACGTATGTTAAAGGATCAGCCCAAGTTGGACAGCTTGGGGACAAAGCAGAAAGTGGCAGGATTATTTTGGTTTGGACATGTGATGAGGAAGCATGCTGAATATATTTGGGAAAGGATGAGGCTGCCAGGTAAGAAGAAAAGAGGAAGGCCTGAGATAAGTTGTATGTATGCGGTGATAGCGGAAATGCAGGTGGCTGGTGTGACAGAGCAAGATGCAGAGGACTGGAAGATATGACAGATGATCTGCTGATGACCACTAACAGTTACAGCCAAACGAAAGATAAGATGATGTTGTAATGTCAATGTTCACAGGTTTAGAATTATTTGCCAGATATAACACAACTCTTGATGACAGTGTGCATAACACTGGACAGTTGAATGGTATGAACTCAGTATATCACATGCAGTTCAACATACACATCTGCAAAAGTATTTCACTATGCAAATACCCTGTACAGGTCCATCACATGTCTGAGACAAACATGTATATCATATTTGTATTCACAATTAACATATTGATCTCTGCGACACCTCAGTAGCCAGCCTAGCAATGTCACAGTCATTACACACACTCCAGTAGTGGTCACATGTGAGCCATTCTTTCCTGGGGTGACTCAGGACCCTAAGCTGTGTTCTGTGTCCCTGCAGACAAACACATATGCTATGGCCATAGGTTCTGCTCAGCAATATATCAGTACAGTAAGTCTTATTGAGATATAATATTTTTTGAACTTCCTATTTTCCATATTTACATACCCTCTACTACATTCCATTGCATGCTTAATTGTTTGACATAAATGTGGGATTTTTTTTCAGTTCAGTTGGTATAATCCATCAGTTTCAGTGTGTGTGTGTGTCTGTCTGTCTGTTTGTTTGTCTCTCTCTCTCCCTCTCTCTCTTTCTCTCTTATCTCTCTCTCTCTCTCCCTAAGACAGATGTAGAATATACATCTGTTTTGTATAGGCAGAAGCTTGCCTTTGTAGGCAATACTCATGAGCAGCTTATGTCCTATGCACCAACTGGAGTCCCTCACTTCCTAATTGCATGTAGAACAGCTGTAGTATCATTCCCATTCCCAATAGCATGGAAACCCACTCCTGTAACTGAGTACTTCATGTGGACATTGTCCCGTTTCCTTGCCTGTGAAGAGGACTTCATGGAAGTGCATGACAAATTGCATCACAGAGGGTAGTTGCAAATACCTCTTACAACAAACACTGTGGAGACAGCCCAACAAACTGGGGGAGAATGTTCCAGACATAGGGACAGAATGTAAGTATTGCTGTTATACAGTTGAAGTAATGCTAGTCTGACATGGTTTGTGTGGATATGGCTGCTCTGCGTGAATTTAAGTCTGATAGTGTTATGTAGTTGACGTAACTCTCAACTGTAGGGCTATCCACAGACTAGCCAGAGTTTGAACTCTTATATTTGGTGTATTACTCATACACTTCTTGGCCTTGGAAATTCAGTAGCATACTCTGAGGATTGCGGTCAGTAAATGGTAGCATCCATGTGTGTTTCTAACTTCATATCCCTCAGAACAGATATGTTACAACAACCTTGTTACACCAGCAACTTTCTCAGTTTATAACAGCAATATGTCAATAATGCCCCTGTGTTTGGGCCTCTGCCCCCAACTATGTCAGACTTTGTCCAGACATCATGCAGTAAGAGGTGGATAGGTATAGTATATCATTCTATTTTAATTTCATTCCTGATATCATCCCAGTGATGCATCAGACTGCCAGACATGTTATGTGTGGAATATATGCATATGGTTGAAGATGACATCCCTGACCATTACATATTCTGAATGTAAATGTCGATTCTCGCAGGTGTGAATGCTCATAATGTCGTGCAAAACACTGAATTCAAAATTCCCAGTACCATGGGTTGAGAGGGGGGAATAATAGCCTGGCTGGCGTTCAGTATTTCTGGGTTTGGCATCTGAAAATTCGACATTTACCAAAATGTGGTCACTGCTTTCACCTTTTGTACCATCGGTATTCTGATGTTTGACAATATGCATGTATTCCATTATGTGTAGGAGGCCTAATATAGGAGAACAAAGCCTGGAAATTCTGTGGGACTATATACAGTTGAGAGGACTGTGTATTTCTGGCAATTGTTGACAGACTGTCAGGATTGTGTAGCAGTGTATTGTGAATGTGTTATTTGGCCTGTGTAGGTAGGGGGTAGATGTAAGTGCTATGGGTCTTTTTCTATATGACTTTGCATTCTGCTCCAGTTTCTGGTGCTTTATCAGCTGTATATGTTTGTAGGGGAAGACTGATACATGTCCCATACTATGGTCAGGCTTCAGGCTACACTGTGAATATGGCCAGTATATGTAGGGGTAGTGTGTGAGTGGCAAATATGCTGATGAGTTTGTTCACACAGTCCATATACTCTACTGTTCATGTGGCTTACCAGTATGTCCCTTAGAATGTGGTGAAATTGGTTATGGGCATGCACTTTCACACTGGTGTCTGTTTGTCAGTGCTGTTACATCCCTTTAGTGCTTGATATATTTGCAATTGCATGTGTATTCCGCCATAGCAAAATTGGGTTATTGTTGTGTCAGTCTGCCTGTAGTTTAGACAGGGGTTGGTGACATGCCTATCAGCTCAGTGTAGTTTCCCTACTGTGATGTTATGTCCAGATATTTATCAGGTGTACTGTTGCCTGGCCCCATACGTATTGTGTATTTCTGACAAATCAGTGGGATGATGTGAAGATTTATGTCAGTAACTAGTGGGAAGTAATTTGGTTTTGGACTTGGGCTATTCCAGTCAATATAGGTTACAACAGACAGGAGTGTGTTACTGCATCAACTGTGTCACCTTATCTTCTCCAGTATTTCGGATATGTTCCCAGTTTCATGGCTTTTACCCCCAACCACCCTTGTCAGGCTTGGTCCAGATTTGTTGCATTAAGGGGTTCTGAGCATACCTCTTGACTGGCCAGATTGTTTCAGACTGTCAAGGTTTATTGCTCATATTTCTGGTCTGTTTCACAGAATCATTATTATTATTTCTGAGGTAAATGAGTCTGATGATATGAGAATTTCTGTCAGCAAATGATAACATAAAGTTCAGTTTCAGAGCTCATATCCTTCCGAACATGTATACTGACACAAACCCTGTTACTGTAGCAACATTCTACATTTATAACTGCACGACATACATTATGTCCCTAGTCTTGGCCCATTGTCCCCTGATTTTGATAGCCTTTGTCCAGAATTCTTACACTAAGAGGTGGAGAGGTATGGTGCTGGGTATGACTCCACTACATATGTGTGTGTGTGTGTGTGTGTGTGTGTGTGTGTGTGTGTGTGTGTGTGTGTGTGTGTGTGTGTGTGTGTGTGTGTGTGTGTGTGTGTGTGTGTATATATATATATATATATATATATATATTGCTTTATTGATATCTATACATATATTTATATAACAATATATATGTATAGATTCTATATGTTTTTGTTTTATATGTATAGCTCCATATATCTGATGTATATACTTTTTCATATTTATCTATCACCATACACATCTATATGTTTATATTTACATATATTAAACATGACTGATTCCACAGTGTTTGTACCCTACTATTCTATACCTGTACTGAATGATATATTTGAAAAAGCACACCGGTACCACAGCAAAAACCACGATCCACACTTGAATTGAGTAAAAAGCACAAGCTCTTTAATACGACAAGACCAAAAGCAAGTTGTTGAGCGCTTTCATGTATAAAATACACTTCCTCAGAAGCCTTGATTAGGAACACATAACATCTTTATAATTTATATATAGTCCCTAAAAATATAATAATCCTTAAAATCATACAAATTTTAAACTTGTATACCATTCAACATTTAGTTGCACTATTTTTGGATAAGGACTAGTTCAAGGTATTCATAGGTAGTGTTCCAACAACATTTGCAATACGTAGTTATGGAACTTTGCTTCTTTGGATACAGGTTACACCTATATTAGGTTTATCTGACAGTTTATTGTAGCATGTTTCACTGTGTTTTACACTAGTATTAATTTGAATCATATTTGTAGAACATCTTTACTTGGTTTTATTACAAGGATCAGTTTTCTAGTGTAAAAATTTAATGCACAATGTTAGTTAATGTTGTAACAAATGTTACAGATGTATTACATGTGAGAAAGTATGTACTGTTTTTTTAAGAACATGGTGAGGGCGCAGTTTTTAAACAATTAATTTCGGCGGTTTTTTAAGTATTTATAGTGAGCTTTTGGGCTTGTCATTTGTTCTGAGGAAGTGTATTTTATACATGAAAGCGCTCAACAACTTGCTTTTGGTCTTGTCGTATTAAAGAGCTTGTGCTTTTTACTCAATTCAAGTGTGGATCGTGGTTTTTGCTGTGGTACCGGTGTGCTGTTTAGTTGATTGTTGCATCCACAGTGATTTTTTTTGGGACATATTTGAAAAAGCAGCATTCATTATTACATCTCAGTTGGTATAGTGGTACATTGCTCTGACTATGGTATACAGGGTCCAGGGTTTGACACCTGGCAGGGTGATGATTTTTTTGCTGGGTAGAACAGTGGCTGATGGATACAGAGTGATTAAGGCACTTTTAAGCAGTTGTAAGTGGGTTTGCATGGGTTTGTGTGATGGTAAGCGGTGCCAACACATGGTTAAATGGGATACTGCTTAATCTGTGTAGGCATTGCTTGGCATCATGCAAACTCTCTTACTGCTGCTTATTCCAGGTTAGCCCCATGCTAATTTCTTTAAAAGAAAAGAAAAAAGGGGTGATAGGAAAGTGGTGAAAAAGGGGTTATGCAGAGGGAAAAACAATATGAACGATAGCTAGGGATGTGTAGTACAGCTGCAGGGAAGGTCCATAGGTGTCCATTTCTGATACAGCAACAGCTGGGCATTTGTATAGAATTTGGAGGTGAATTTGGACACTCCTCTCTGAGATAGGGGCGAGAACAACAGTAATGTGTTGTTAAGCCAATTAGACCAGTTTACATGTGTCCAGTGGACACATGTGAAATGGACAGCTATGTATGGGGCAACTTTTTTTTGGTGAACAGATTGCCCCCCTTTTATTTAATATGGTGAGAGTGGAATGTTGGGGAAAGATAGTAGGTACATTTGGGGAGGTAAGTTGAGTAGGAAGACACATGTGACAGACAAGACAGCTCACAGGGGCAATATACAACACATGTGGGGGGTAAACACCTTGGAGAGGGAAGGTGGTTGGGAATAAGATACACATGAGCCCCCATATGGTTACAGTGGGACTGAGGTCCCCACCTATGGGCAGTCACCATTGCACCTTCACGGCTCCGAAGGTGGCTGCACTGGTGGCTGCACAGGAGGGGCAGGCCAACCCTCAAGATGTGCCAGGTGGCCCTCAAGCTGGTGCAGCTGATCACCATACTCTGAATGAGGGATGCTGTGCACCAATCCCCAGACCTGACTGTAAGTGATGGTCTCCCCTCTTCGCCCACTCCCAGGGGGCAAGCCCCATCCCCTGAGGCAGTTCCACCCAAAGGTGGTGGTGGACCAATGGAAGAGGAAGGCCTGGGTTGGGTCACAGAAGTGCTGGGGCCCAGTGCCATGGCGAGATGAGGTGGGACAGATGGATTCTCTGGGATCTGCCTTGTCAGACGTGCTATGGTGTTTCAGTTTAAAAAATATGTTGGTTAGTCAAGAACAACACATTTCAGGATTAGTTATAACAGCATGTATGGATGTTGCAATTGACTGCATAAAACAGAATTGAAACAGTTGCATAGCAAACAGAACACATGCATATATGGAACCACAGTAGACATTATAACAGCATGCAAGTTATATTGATAGCAACAGGCCACTAATGATAGTATTTGAACAGGGAACATTAATACTCAAATGATTCGTTATTTGTATAGCAATAGGATACATGTCCCAACAATAGGTTTGGAGATGAACATATCCACTTAATGTGTATGAAGTGTCAGTGCAGATAGGGTGGGGGAGAGAGAGAGTGGTCAACTAACAACTGCCTAGGCTTCATTTTTCAACAACTGTACAGATAATTACTCCACTCATTGCTCTCCATGGCTGACCTTATTGTATATCTACCTATGGCCAGGGGGCAGACAGTGCAATTGTTGTACACAGTGTATTGGTTAAGCCTTCGTACAGCTAGATACATTTCCTTACCTGGCAGACCTGTTGAAGAAATATGTGTTAACACTATCTTACTGTTTCTATACATATTCACATCTACACAGTTACATATGTGACACTGACAGGAGTTCCCAGCACTCATGCTTCCAGGGGTGTGGTACTGACATACTCCAATGGGGTTTATGTCTCCCTGGTTATTAGCAGAAGTGACCATTAGCCATAACAGCATGACACTTGAGGGGACATGTATTGGAACAAATTGCTTGGTGTATGTACTTATGCTGTCATTTGCAGTCTTGGGGGTTGGGCATTGGATATGCTGAACACAGAGTTTGTTGGCAAAGCCTTCTTACAGCTATTACAAACATTTCCTTATTTCACAGACCTGTGGAGATAATTTATGTTAATACTACCTGACTGTTTATACAAATATTCACATATTCTTGTTTGACAATATGCATTCAGTGTACTACCAATGCCAGGATTCGAACTGTGCCTGTTTATGCAGAAAGGTACACCACAGCTGTGTTTTGTCACAATGAGCTATTGAGAAACTGCTGACTCATGCTTATCTTTTTCTCTCTCTAGTACTCTCTGGTTTGCACAATCTGACCCTGTAGTTAGACAAATACCTTAGGTAATGACAACTATACTGCAATGTTCAGACAAATTATATGTGGTAAGTTTTCAGTAATAGCTGTATAAAATAGTTATTTTCTACCAGAAACACATAACTATACAGAATGTGTACACATTTATATTCGTACCACAACATGACAAAGTAAGCCCAACAGATTGTTTTTTTTTATTTGTATTCAATTCTACAGAGACCTTTATTCACCTGTTAACAGCTCTTTATTCATTGCACACTGCACACCATTTACCTACTAGTTATTGACAATCTAGTACTTTCTATTTATTTACCCTGAATAATGCAAGTTAGATATTTACTCACCAGCCTCCCGGCACAGCCTTAGCAGCCTGCTGGCATGTGCGTCAATATTCATAGTCCTCTCATCTGCAGCTGTACAGGAGATAAATAAACATTTATACATACCTATTGATTACATGCTCAGGCTGAAGCTTGTAGAACACTAATTGATACCGATACTTACACACTTCAGGGACATTCCATGCCTGTGCATCTTGGATCCATTGGTCCAAGAGATTCCCCTTCCTACACTTCATGTCAGCATAATGGTGCCAGACCTGCTCACCAGTCTGAGAGATACCAGTAGCAGTGGTGAGATCATGTGTGAGACAGTCCCAGGCCTCCACTTTGTATTGAGAGACCTGGTACTGGTCCTGCAGCAGTCTCCATTCATGGTATTTTACAAGGAGTCCAACAATGACCCTGGACTCCTGAATGCCCCAGTGCTGTGCCTGAAAATGCACACCCTCACTAACACCAGCCATAGTGCCTGCAGTGATCAGCTACAACTGGTTATGGTTGTATTCCCACCTGTAGAGTTTAAATAGAGCTGGATACCGACCCTTTGCAGTGTTTGGCCAATTTTGAATATGCTGAGCTAAGCTAAGTGACCCGCAATCCTGCTTAGCTAAGATAAACATTGCTTAAAGGGGTAGATGCTAAACACTGCTTACTACTGCGCAAATCTGCTTAGCTATGCTTATTATTCCTAACCATTTAAATTTAAGCAATGCTTACACCGATTAAGCATAGCTGAGCAAAATTTAAGGTTGTTCAGCTTTCATTTTCTGGACTATCAGGATTGTGGGGTTGATTCCTTATTAATTACATCTTATGATATGTATGTTTACCTTCCATAACATCCCCCTATATGCATTCATTACATTATATTTTTGTGTGGCTATGCTGTATATGGGACATGTGTGTTTATATGGGGGTTTCACATCTCTACTACACTGACAACTCACGTTTGGACCTGCTACACTATCCTGGTTAACAAATATATATTATTGACTACCTATTTATTAAAAAAACATATTGTAGTGCTGCTTTCACATATAAAAATAAATGCACTGCATTGGGGCTCGAACCATGAAGGACTGTATGCTAAGTGAAAGCTGTAACCACTATGCTCTTTCACTTTTTTCTTTTGGCTGTATATTTCTATTTAGCTCCTTTGGATGTTTAAGCTGTGCTGAACACTGCTACACGACATGCACACCCACTCAGCTATGCTTAAACTTTAGTGGGGATGCAAAACAATATATATTTGTTTTATTTGTCTTAGTTTAGGGATATGCACATAGCTAACAGTCATACCTGTCAACCTCTTACAGCATAAAATCTGGACAAAGCCTAACATGATGGGGTGACAAAGAGAGACATATTTTAAATATTGCTATTATAAACTTAGAAAGTTGATAAAATAATAGGTTTTGTATTAGCCATGACATTTTTGAAGGATGTGGAGTCTTAGACTCAAATGTTCATTATTATTTTATGATGTCAATCCTCAGCTGTTTGCCAGACAAGTACAGACTTTAGGAGGAACATACCTAACATACGTGGCAAAAATCTGCATTCTGTGAATATCTGTACAGTTGAGAGATATGCAACAGTGTCTGCAGACACTGTTTTTGTTTGCAAAGTGCCGTACAGTGCTTCCTGGGTGCAGGGGGCATGTTTACTATTCAAACACTGCTCGGACACACCCCCTGCACTAGTTCACTGATCATGTCCATGCAGGTTATACAGCAGCACACCTTCATGAATATCTGCTCCATGCAAGAATAGACCTATTCTTGCACGGAGGTTCATTGAATCCCAGGGAAGATCATAACAGAGGGAATAGTTGTCCCAGTTCACCTATAGTGCATTTAATTCACCCACAATCATTTCATACCCCCTAGTTAAAACACTTCTCCAGGGTTGCACAAATCACAACTAGATGCAGATGGTGTTTTTAAAACCTTAGCTGCTTTCATTTTATTATGATGGGAAACCGAAACTCATTATTAAGAAGATACTCCATAACTTATTATTTGAAAATGAACTCTTGAATAAAGAAAATTTGGGATGCACATGACATTACTATTCTGTGGTAACAATTACTGTTCTGATTTACACATGCGAGGCTGTATAAAACTGCATGCACTTCTGTGAACACCTCCCACAGAAGTAACTGGACATTATCCTGAGATACTGACTCATTGTAGAAACATTTTTATGCATCTTGGGGCTGTGTTACAGTGTCCTCCATTAAAAAGAATCTTATCTGTTATTCGTCTGATGATCAGAATAACTACTGTTTTCAATAGAATTGACAGCTTTAGTATTACATGCAGTGTGTCTTGTTTTTGGAATGACTGTCAACAGCAAAAATATGACATTGCGGTGCTGAAAAAAATGAAAAGAAAATAGATGAGAAATGCATGATTTGCATCATACTGCTATTTTGTGGTATGGGTGCAAGTCTGTTGGTTTTCTGCAAAATGGCATGCAGTGATTATATTCCATTTTGGCAGCTGGTGACTTAAAAAACATCACTTGAAACAGATCCATATTGCTTGTTTTAAGTGAGTGACTGTTGTCAGTTGCTTCAGTGAAGTTTATTAAGTTGAATAGAAACCTGATCTTGACAAAACTAAACTGGTGTGTGTTTAAAATTCAAGTTCTGAAGGCAGCTATGATATGTTTTATGACCTCATAAATTAGGATAGTTAGGCTTATGTATTTGTAATTACTAGGGTCTGTGATAGGGTCTACTTTACATGTATATTTCTTAAACCTCAGTGATATAATGTGTGCTTAGGTTTAACTAAAATATGTGCAGGCCAGGTGTAACAAGGGCAGGTTTGGAGCTGTAAATTATGAATTAGGTAAATTACCTGGTCCCATGTAAGCTGTGTTTTAAGTCTTAGGCAGTACAGATGAAACATGTTCCATAATGGTTTTAGGTAGAAGATGGGAGTCAGAAATCTTTAAAATTTCAGTAACTCTTTCTGGAGTAATGTTATCTCTAAATATGCCTAAATGTATGTGAACAATGTGCTTAAGTTTGAGTGAGTGATTTAATTTTAAATTAGTTCTGCACTTTTGTTGGTGTTCTCAGTTTCCTAATGTAACTGAATAATGGTCTATAATAATTCTTACACTTTGCCTAGTAACTTCCTATGATCCTATGATCTTTTACGAAAACACTTTTATCGTTTACTAAAACCCTTGTACTAACCCTGACTGAAACTTCTATTGCCTCCAGCATCTCAACTGCTTCAATACATTACTAGTACTAGCTGACTACTTTTTCATTTCAACAATTCCACTAAACTACTAAAAAAAAAAAAAAAAAAAAAAAAAAAATTAATATTTTATATTCAATTATAATCCTCTTTGTAATACTTTCAACTTGTTATGGCTTGTGATATCAGGACACCAAACATTTTATAACTCTATTTGTATTCCTTTGTTTATAATTTGTCCACCTGATGTACTTTGTGTTGGCTCTCCTATTACCATTGTTTTTTGAAGTACTGATTATTTGGTACAAGTTTCATGTCTTTTTTTCTTTGATTGTAGAGCTTTTCTCCCCGGGCCTCTACTGAAAATGGACATGAATCCAGCTAGACTAGCCCGGTCAGCAAATGTAAAATAAATAAATAAATAAAACACAATGATATAAAATGTTTTTTTTTTTTTGTTATAGCTATAGTATTTCCTGGTGATGCTTGAGTTTAATTTTTTATTTTTTTATCTTTTGTGCTACGTGTTTGTTTATTTTACTGTTTATATGCAGTTTGAGTTAACGTTTTGATTCTTAGTTTTACTTCCATTGCAGCACTTTTGTCTATATTTGATAACTGAGGATTAACTTAATGTCAAGTTGAATTCTTTATATTTTGACATGTCTGGTCTTTTATGAATTACCACACTGACAAATGCTAGTTCAGTGAGGTCTGAGAACTCCCCTCATTAACAGAAATGTGCAAAAGTTTTTAAAAATAATAATTGTGTGGTGACCACAAGTTTACACACATGCATTTACTTAATACAACCATATATACATACAGCATTTCTTATGTAGATTTATGTGTGCATGTGTCTGTATATGTTTAAGTATATGTGTTTCTGTCTTTCTATCTATGCAGATATCTATAGACAACTACATCTATACATATATATTTACATAGCTAGCTAGATGGAAATATATATTACATATTTTTGGTTTGGCATGACTAAGTCCTTGTGTGTGGCCCATCTCTGACCCCCCCCCCTATGTTTTCTGAGCCTGGGAACACACACACACACACACACACACACACACACACACACACACACACACACACACACACACACACACACACGTGTATATAATCTGTATTCATGAACATCCCTGCCACATTGTTCATGCTGTCTAGTCATTTAGAAAGATTAAGT
>NC_056726.1:1177963590-1178008590 GCF_019279795.1 Protopterus annectens | reverse complement strand
TATGTATGTTTTTGGTGTGTGAGATGGTGTTAAATGGTGGTTTAGTTAATTTATTAACTAAACCTGGAACTTTAGGCTCCATGTATGTATGTTTTCTTAGTTATTGGTTTCTGAATTTGTTTCTAAAGATTTTTGACTCATCCATGATACATAGCTTCATTAATTACTTCAAGTCATTATACTCGGAAGGTATTATTGATGCTCTAAATTTAACTTTAACAAATGATGATATATAAATGCTTATCATTAAATAATGGCTTAAATAACAATGTCAAAATAGCTGGCTTAATTAAATTCATTAAAATGCACATAGCTCAGAAATTCTTCTTACAGGAAACCCACTTGCTGGAGAAGGATTTGTAAAAATTATCATTTAATGGTTTTACAGTTCTCACGGATTCCTGCTTTAGAGCCAAAAAGAGAGGTACTCTCATACTATGGAATAATACTTATACACTACCTAAAATTTTAAACACCTTTTCAGATAAAGATGGAATGTTAAACTTAGTAGTCCTAGAAGTTAATAAGAAATTCTTCACACTGGTAAACTCATATTGTATTCCTGGTCTAGGAACTAAATATTTGAAGAAATACTTGGATCCCATTACTTCACATGCAAAGGGAAAAATTATTCTGGTGGAAGATTTCAATTGCTTTTCAGATGAAGACATCTCTAAAAATAGTAAGGTTAAACTAACAACACAAGCTAAAAAGGTAATCAGTTTTATAGCCTTAATAAATTTTAGAGACATACATAATTTAAGAGTTCAAAATTCACTTCAATACACTCATTATTATTTCCGATTCAGCACACAAACTAATATTGATAAGATTTTTGTGTCTAACACTCTTTACTCTAAAATAAGTGATGTGAAATACAGTCATATCCACTCTCTGACCACAATGCCTTTTTTTTCATCTTGACTGTGAAAAAAAATGATATGATTTTTTTTCAAAAAATCCCAGTCTATCTTACTAAGTTCAAAGGTTTTAAGGATTGGTTATTAAAAAAAATAAATGTATTTATGGAAAACAACAATAATGGTGAAATAACAGATATCATACTCTGTGATGCATTAAAAGTTCACATCTTTAGTGGAGTTAAAGCTTGGTATTTTCAAAGGAGAATGGAATGGGACAAGAAACTTTCTGATTTACAAGCCACAATAGATAAGTTGAAACTAAATGTAAAATCAAATGATAAAACAGTACTTACTGAAATTTCTAAGCTAAACACATAGTTAGAAATATTGAATCATAAGGTTGCTATAAGCTTAGAAAAGATTAAACTACAGTCTTATTCAGTAAACCCCAGACATTTACATAAACTAGCTATCAGATCCAAACAAATTAGTAAACAAAATCACATTAATGAAATTAAATACAAGAATAATAACACAGTAAAATAACAACTGATTTATATTTAGATAGGGATAGCGGTATGGAAATCATTTATAAATATGTTGAAGAGGAGGGGTCCTAATATGGAGCCTTGGGCAACTCTGGTTGGGGTATTAAGGAATGAGGAGATTGCCTTTTTCTATTTTACTGCTTGATATCTATTGGTGAAGTAGCTGGAGAACCAGTTCAATGATGAGGAAGATAGGTTAAGTTTTGCAAGTTTGGTTAGAAGCAGCCTGTGTGAGATAGTATCAAAGGCTTTAGAGAGGTTGAGTAGAAGGGTAGAGACAATAAGGCCTGAGTCCCAGGCTTTATTTACAGTTTCAAGGAAGGAGAGGAGTGTTGTCATAGTGCTGTGATTAGGCCTGAATCCATGTTGTGTGGGAGTTAGCAGGTGGTTATCTAAGAGATAATGAAGTAGTTGTAGTTGAATACATTTTTCCAGGAGTTTAGCGATGGGAGAGAGGATAGCGATGGGGCGAAAGTTATTAACATTGTTATTGTTACCACCCTTATGTAAAGGTATGATGAAGGCTTTTTTCCAGATTTGGGGAACTATGCCTTCTTGGATAGAGCGATTGATTAGTATGCTAATGGGGTAGGCAGTTGCTTCAGCAGATATGCTAAGAAAATAGAAAGGGATGTTATCAGGAGTGTTAGTGCTAGGTTTTAGTTTCTGAAGGAGTTTTTGTATAGTAGAAGTGGGTATGAGTCTTAGTGTGAATGGTGGGGAGTGTGGAGAGGGGGTATTAGTGGGTGAAGAAGATGTGGAGGAAGTGAGAGTAGGAGCAGAGGTAGAGGGTACAGAGTTAGTAGATGTGAGAGTGGGAGTGGTAGTAGTGCAGGGTGGGGTGTTGTTTGGGGTGGATGGGGATGAGTTGGCGAAAGTGTTGTTAGAGAAAGAAGAGGTTAATTTTAAAATAGAATCGATGAAACAAGAGTTGAATTGAGTAGCTAAGTTGGCATCTGGGGCATTAGGGTCTGGGGTGGGGGTGGCGGGTTTACTGGGATTAAGTAGAGTGGAGACACCTTTTCAGAATTTCTGAGGATTTGTTTTGTTATTGTTTCGGAGTATAGAAAAGTAATTTTGTCGATAATGGATGATGAGCTTTTTTACCCTGTTTCTAAGTATTTTATATTCATTAAGGGTGAGGGGGACTTATTTTTTCTGATAGTGTGCCCAGACTTTATCTCTTTGCCGCATTATAGCTAGTGTGTTTTTGGTAAGCCAAGGGGCAGTTTTAATTTTTATTCTCTTTGTTCTTAGTGGAGCAAGGAAGTCTAGTATATTTAAGAAAGTTGTGTTGAAGTGGGCAACTGCATTATCTACAAGTAAGGTTTTTAGACAGTTCCAGTTTATTGCTTTTAGGGAGTTAACAAAGGTTGATGGGTGTGTAGATGGGTAGGTGGTCACTAAGAGGATTGGGGAGAGTACCATTGTTTGAGTAATAATGGGGATGAGATACTAAGATCCAATCCAGGATGCTGCCGTTGGAGAGGGATTTTGAGGGGTGTGTTATAGAGATGATAAGTAGTGAAAATTATATAGATTGATGTTGAGTGGGTGTGTGGGAGACTGGATTGAGGCCCAGTTGATATTCACATCACCTAAGATTATTGTTTCATTGCTAATGTTGTTGGTGAGCCAGGATAGGATGTCTTTGAGTGTGGAAATATTATCCCCTGGGGGGATATAGAGGGGAAACGATACATATGTGTTTGTATTTGTTAATTTGAAGTAGAGTTATGAGTAGTTCAGCATTGTTAAATTGAGGAATAGGTTTGTTATTAGGTGTAACTGACATGGAGGATGAGTAGATGAGAGCTACTCCTCCACCTTTCTTGTGGGACCTGTCTTTTCTAATGATAGAATAGTTTGGTGGAATTATTTCAGAGTCTTTTATATGGGGCTTTAGCCATGTTTCTGAGATAGATAGGATGTCAGGTTTATTGTGTATCAACCAGGCATGGAGGTTAGGGATTTTGTTAACTATACTTTTGGAGTTTAAGGAGGTAAGTAGTAAGGATTTGCCTGAACTGGATGAGGAGGTAGGACCTAGGTTAGGATGGATGTCACCAGATAGAAGGTTGCTAATGAAATATCAGAATAGTTTGGAGAAGTAATTGAATAGTATAGAGAATAGATTTGGTTCTCTTATGATTTGGTAGGATTTGGAAACCACTATGTGTGTAGAGCATTTTTGAGAGGTGATAAGTTTGTATGGAAAAAGTAAATGGTTTTCTATTGGGCACAGGTGTGGTGAAATTGGGGTGTTTGAGTGTGAGAGAGAAGAGGTAAGATGGTTAGTTACATGGAAGTGTTGGGAGTGGTAGGAATAACTGGGCTGGGTGAGGTAGTAAAGATAGGTTAAGGTAAGGAGTAGAGTTAGTAAGAATGAGGTCTTGGAAGGATTGTGAAAAGGGGCTATTTAAGGCTATTTAGTTGTTGTAAAATAGATGTGGTAGTAAGAGAGGTGTAGGTAAAAGAATTATTTAGTGACTGATAAAGGTGAATGAGTGGAGAGTTGTGAAGGATTAGAGGGTATGTGGGTTGTGGGTTGAGATGGTAAATAAGTTCAATTGGCTAGGTGATTAGTCAATGAGAGGAAGATGAAGTTAATTAGGTGAGAAGGAATGGGAGTTACAGAGTTGTGGTTTTTGACTGGCCAAAATTCAAGGTGGGTGTGGTTATGGGGAGATAAAGGTAGAGCTACTGGGGGGCAGGTGAGAATTGGGGGCAGAGTAGGGGAGCGGAGTGAGCCTGCAGGGCGAATGGAGTGGGTAGAACCAAAGGGGGGGTTAGGGGAGGATCGAAAACCAATCAATGGAGTGTTGACTAGCAGAAAGGTAAGTAGAGAGGACCTGGAAATAATGAGTAGGAGTGGGCTATAGTTTAAAAAGAGAGAGAGGGAGAAAAAGAGAAGTTGGAGTTTATGGAGAATATTAGAGTAGTGAAATCAAAGTAGTTATTAGTGGGGTGAGGATGCCAACGAGTAGACAAATGCAAAGTGTGCCTTAGCACACCAGGGCACACCGTGGACAGGATTGGACTAAGGGAGAAGCAAGAGTAAATCAGGGAACTAGATGAGAGGGAAGAACATGGATAGGAAAATAAGAGGGGTTTAGGCTGCTGGCTTGCCTAGCAGGGAGCAACAGAACACCTAACAGGGCTTACAGACTATACCATTAAGGCTAGGCAGCTGAGGTACATACTTCCTTGGATTCGTCTGGGAGAGGCTTCCTCTGAGAACTCAGAAACCCAGTTTAAGGAAACCTTTGCAATTAACAAAATATTTTGGATACTCCATGAATATTGCTCATATAATAAGAAATTTAGTCACTTCTCATGTGGTATAAACCAAATATTTTATATTTTCAAAAATATAATCAACAGCAGTTATAGTTTAAAGAACACATTTTTCATTACATTTCCCATAGCTTATACACAAGATTGCCTAGATACCTTCAATATCAATAAGATGCAGAATCTTAAAGAGAATAATCTAAAGTTTTGGCAACAGTTTATAGACAATAAGGACATCCAACCAATGAACTTTCTCTTAGCCAGATAGCTATATGTTCAATCTTTAAGACTGTTTGTTGAAAATAAGGTGAGGGTGTCAATAAATCTGGAAACTGCTATTATACCAAGATTGATACAACTATTCATATGGTGTAGTTTGATGAACATTGAACATAAATTAAGCTTATCTCCTGTATATAAAATCCTACAAGACGACTTGATTACTTTTGACCAAGTTTTTTGGAATGACACCATAAAGATTAATGGTGAACCCTTATCTAACGATAATAAGAAAAAGTTATTAAATTCAATAAAAAACATGTCATCATCTTTATATTGGAGACTATATACCTGGAGATTTATTCATAGAAGCTTTTACACTACACACAGAATTGAACTTATAACCAAGAGTAATAAAAGCAAATGCTGGAGGTATGGTGATATTCTTGAAGCCAACTGGGTTCATATATTCATCAAATGTAGAACTCTCACACAATACTGGAGTGATATTAGACATTTCACAAAAGCCCTGTGGTCTGATAACTGTGAAATTACTAGCTCTTTGACATTATTTAATGTCCCTGCCCCAAGTGTAATTCCTAGACATCATTTACCAGTTCTTTGGTTAATTCCAGCTATTGCTCAAAAAATAATTACACTGAACTGGAAAAATAAGCAAGATCTTATGTTTACTGAGTTTATTTCAATAGCAAAATCTGTATGTAAAAAAGAAATGCAAACTATTTATCAGACATCATCAAATGCAACACACAAAAGACTAGCTTGCCAAAAATCGGAGAGATTGTTAAATACATATTGATTACCTTTCTTGGAAAGAACAAATGTTTATCATGGATGTTTGTAAATTGTGTAAATAGTTATTATGTTTTATATTGTTTACTTGTAATATTTTATGTCCATGTTTGTTAACAAAATTTAATAAAAATGTTTCTGGAAAAAAAGAAAGTTGCATCTTCCTTTGGCACATTTTCTTTAGTTTCATCCTGTGCCACCCATTGCTCTGTCACATGAGAACTCACCGGCCTATCATTCCTCAGCGCTAACTGCTTCAGAGTTTCCACAGTTTCCTGTTCCTTCCCTTGTTGTCCAGCTTCAAGTGAAAGTTTATACTGGTTTTCTGTGGAAGGCTCCCAAGTATTTTTATATGGCACCTGACCAATTGCTTCCCATTCCACTGGTTTCCACTTAATTTGGAGTTCCATTTCTCTGTCCTGTTGTGGTGCTTTCTGGATTAGATTTTCTACACTGAATCCTTCACTTTGGAGGTACTTCATGGCCTCAGTTTTGATTTCTTTAACTTTGTCTCCATTACTGATCTCCTTTTCCACTTTTCCTCTGTCTTCTTATTTTTTGTATTGTAAAGTTTTCCATGTCTGGATTCCTATACCTGTACTTCTCTTCAAATGTCTTTGGTGCCACTGTTTTTGTATTGATTAGTTTTGCTTTCTCCTTGAATAGATATTACACCATATTAAATCTCTTTTCCTTTCCCATGTCCATATTTCTTCTTCAGATGTCTCCTGATCTTCCTGTTTCTCCGTACTTTGGGGACTCATTCTATGATGCTGTGATGTAACCTGTGGAAGACTTCAAATCCTTCACTTTGCAGGCATTCCATAATTCAAGTTTTATTTTTTTTAACTTCTACTTTACTTATCTTCTTTTCTGCATTCCCTCTTTGTGAAAAAAAAAATAATGCAAAATGTTCCATATCTGGATACCTTTGCTTATATTTCTCCTTGAATACATTTGGGGCTGCCTTCTTTATACTGACTAATTTGGCTTTTACCTTTGCATAAATATTGCACCATATCAAATCTCTCTTTTTTCCCATGTCCATATTTCTTTTTTATGCTTTTCATAAATATCTAGATTTTGTTGTTTATGTTTTGTACTTCTTCAGATGCTTCATTTTCCAAAACAGACCAAAGTTGCTTGATCTATACACTGTTTTCTAAAAATTTGTTGTATTAATGACCCCAAATTGTTATTTGAAGATTCTGATAGTTTTGCTTGCACAAGTATTTTTCTTTCCTCTAACTTATCTCTTTTTGCATATCTTGTATCTAGAAATTCTGGGCTTTTTGCATAATAGTAACAATACATAATCCCCCGGATTCACAAATCCTCTGTGTAAGACTTAATAAGTCTTATTCGGAAGCTGTAGTTGAACAGTATGACATCAGCGTGCCATGAATATTCATGAGGGCACGCTGACTCAACCTTACATCTTACACGGACTGTGTAAGAAAGCAGGGGGCATGTCCGTCTGCCGAGCAGTCTAAATGTCCATGCCCCTGCAAGTGTTTGAAAAATAAAAGGAAATACACAACAGCGAGTCCGCTCAAATGTCCCTGCACCCAACACCACACTCCGTGATATTGTAAACCCCCATCACAGTTATAAAAAGCAAAGCATTAAATTTATTTTTTTTAAATTTCCAAAATAGCTGCCTGTATTTGCACGGGTGTGCCCATTGCTTAGCTAGAGTTAGCAATTATGACATGGAAGAGCATAGGTTCATAGGTTCATAGGTTCATACTAGGCTATCTGCCCGAGGGCATTTACAAGCCTAGCCCATAGTTTTGTGGCTTACGCCACCCCTTTAGTTTGGAGAAACTATGCCCATTATTTTGCTGTGCCTCTGTCTAGCAGTGACACTGAGGTAACCCCTGGGGTGTATCTGCGATCTCCCATCCATTGGTCAAGACTCCTCTTGAACAAGGCCATCGAGGTGCTCTGCCTCACATATACCGGGATTTTGTTCCACAGCATAGGGAGTCTTTGGGTGATGAATCTATCCCTCCAGCACGTCCTATTAATAACCGTGTCAAGATTTTTTGAGATGAAGCATGTTCATCAAATCTGGGTTTGACATGGCCTTGTATGTCAGGCACAGGTCACCTCTGAGCAAGTGGTAAGCAACTGAATATAGCTGGAGTTCTTTCAGTCGGGCAGCATAAGACAGATTTTTGAGACCCTTTATCCTTTTGGTGAGGAACTTTTGTGGCCTCTCCAGCTGCTGCAAGTGTCGGGTCAGATACATTCCGAATGGGGCATTGTACTCAATCATTGGTCTGATGAGTGATGAGTATAGGGAGACTATGACCTCCCTTGATCTAGATGTGAATCCCTTCATGATAAGGTGGGCAATGTAGAAGGTCTTCCTAACTACTTTAGCAATATGAGTGTCGAATGAAAGGCTACTGTCAACCTGGGTCCCCAGGTCCCTGATAACTTCTTCTGTGATCAGTGGATTGCCACCTATATGGTAGCTAGGGGTAACCTTGTTTTTCCCGAAGGGTATGACTATGCATTTCTTGGCATTTAACTTTAGGCCATGGCTCTGGCACCAGTTATCCATTTCTGTGAGACCCTTCTGAAGGATATCTGTGTCAGATGTGTTTTCGACTACGGCGCCCAGTTTGCAGTCATCTGCAAACTTTGTCAGCACTAACCCTCCTGTGTTTGCTTGTACTTCAGAAAAGTAGATGCCAAACAAGAGTGGGCCCAGGACTGAGCCCTGTGGGACACCACTTGTGACAGGCTTTGAGTCTGACATGGCGCCAGCAACTCTGACCCTGTGGGTTCTGTCACTCAGCCAGTTTTCAACCCATCTTGTAATGTATGGGTTTACATTTAAGTTGATGAGTTTTTCAATGATACCTGAGTGGGGTATTGTATTGAAAGCCTTCACCAGGTCTAGGTAGGCTGTATGGACTGCCTTTCCCTCATCAATGGCCTTGGTGACTGTTTCGAAAAAGTCAACCAAGTTTAAAAGGCATGATCTGCCTTTGACAAAGCCAACCTGGGTTGGATCCAAAGTCTGCAAATTCCCTATGTCTTTATTTATGAGATCCATTATGATCCTCTCCATGGCTTTGCAGATAAGGCTTGTCAAGCTAATGGGACGGTAATTTCCAGGGTCGGTGGAGGCACCGCCTTTGTGAAGTGGGACCACAGTCGCTGTGCGCCACTCCCTGGATACGTATCCGGAGGTGAGACTAAGATTAAACAGCTGTCCTAACTGTGGGTTTAATTCCTCATTGAGTTCATGGAGCACACAGCTGGGGACACCATCAGGTCCCATGGGTGCTGTGTTCTTTGCCTTGGAGAGAGCAGTTCTCACCTGGGCGTTAGAGATGTTTAGGGGGCTACAATCATTTGGTATAGATATCTCTCCTTTTGGGGGGGAGGAAGTTTGCACTGAACCTGTCAGCCAGTATGTTGGCAATGTCTGTAGGATCAGTAATCTTCACATCATTTTGGACTAATTCTGAGCATATCTGGGAGTTTCCTCCTAGGTTTCTGACATAGCTAAAGAATGCCTTATGGTTGTCTTTAGAGTCCTTAGCTATTTTTCTCTCAAAATTAGCTTTGGATGATTTTATGAGAGCTCTTAGCTTTTTACTTATAGTGATCAGCGGAGTCTTATCTTTTAAGGATTTTGCTCTATCTTGTAGTAGCCTTCTCCTTTTGTTGTAGAGTTTGTTTATGGCTGGGGTCCACCAGACTGGACGCTTGCCTTTGGTACAAAGAGTCTTTATTTTGCTTGGGATTTCCTGATCCATGCAGCCCTGCAGGTGCTGGTAGAAGGCATTTGTAAGTGATTCAGCGGTTTGAGTAATGTTTACCGCCGGCTCGGCGGCCTTAAAGGAGACCACACTAGTCTTTAGAAGTGTGAAGTCGGCTTTCGAGAAGTTCTTTACTGTGGTCTTTTTTATTTCGGGTGGGGGCAGGATAAGGATCTCCAGCGAGATTAGTTTGTGATATGATCTCACCAGTGAGGGGTATACTTCCGGTGTTGAACATTGTGCTCCCATGTTCGTGATGATGAGATCAAGTATGTTTTCTCCTCTTGTGGGGATGGTGACTAGTTGTTCCATGGCATTTGAGTTTATGAATTCCAGGAACTTTTGGGCTAGAGTGTTTGAGCTTGAGTAGTGTTCCCAGTCTATATTAGGGTAGTTGAAGTCACCTAGTATGATGGTGTTCGGAGATACATTTATCCCCTCCAGTGTTTTCAGGAAGGCCATGTGAGGTTCCTGAGTTTGCGAGGGTGGCCTGTAACATGCTACAAATTGCAAAGCAGTCTTGCCTATGGTTAATTGCACCTGGATGGTTTCCGATGCATCGTGCATTGCCACCAATCTTGAGGTGTGGGTGTCCTTGATGAATATGGATACCCCCCCTCCTTTCTTGGTATAGTCCGGATTTTGGGGCTGGAACGCATGATATGAGGTAAAACCTGATAGTGCTGTGGTACTCTCAGGAGCCTTGAACCAGGTTTCTGTCACAGCACAGACATCGATGTTCTCCATACTGAGAAGGGCCTCGAGTGTGTGTATCTTGAGGTTAAGACTTCTGGCATTGAGCAGCATTACCCTTATGCAAATCACACCAAATAGCAATAGTGTAATGGTAGAGCATTCGCACAAAGAAGAGGCATTCACGGTTTGAGTCTCACCACTCCTCTTTGTATTTATGTTTTAAATCAGTATATGAAATAATACCTGACAAATATGTTTAAATATTACTGAAAAGCAGTGAAATGGCCAATGTATCAGTGAAGAAAATAAATATTTTAAAGGATCCTGATATATAATTGCCTGCAGTTAAGCAGCGCTTCACCCAGCGCAATAGAGTTGCCCATAGTTTAATAGCGCTTTACCCAGCGCAATAGAGTTGCCCATAGTTTTATAGTGCTTTACCCAGTGCAATAGAGATGCCCATAGCGAACCAACGCAATGTGTTTGCACAGACATGCGCTCCTCACCAACCAGGGCACTGTAGGGCACCGAGGAGCAACGTAGAGCAAAGTTGCTTAAACACAGCCACACCCCCTAGCCTGTCTGGACAGTATGAAAATAAAATGAATGACAAGGTTCGAACGCAGGACTCTGTGCATCATAAGCAAAGTACAGAACCACTAAGCCATGACAGCTTAGGGGAAACAGCCACTGTTAACATACATATACTTAGTAATGGTAGTTTAACCATTACTAAGCAGGTCTGCAGTCAGCCGAGAATTGTAAAAAATGGCCAATCACAAAAAAGTGCGGGAAATGTGGCATATTTAAGCCCCATAGGCAGGAATACACACCATAACTGATTGTAGCTCACATCTGCAGTTAGAACGGCTGGTGTTGGAGAGGGAACGCGCTTCTGAGCACAACGTTGGGGCATCGAGGAGTCGAAATACATGGTTTGGCTCCTTGTCCACCGTCATGAGTCAAGACTCCTGCAGGGCCAGATCCAAGAGATGGAGTACAAGGCAGAGGCTTGGAATCGGTTAACTCATGACCTCACCAGTGCCACAGGCATTCCTCGGACTGGTGAGAACATCCATCACCACCATGCAGACCTGAAGAGATGGAAGCAGGACCACCTGAACCAATGGATACAGGAGGCCCATGGGATGCAGGATGCCCTACAACTGAGTATGTAGCCATGGAATGCAGTATGTAAGAATTGATAATTGAGTATGTATAATGGATAGGTATGTCTCAATATCCCTTCATTTACTTTACAGCTGCAGGTGACCGTGCTGCGAATCAGCAAGCCTATGCTGATAGGCTGCTAAGGCTGTGCCACCAGGCAAGTTAGTGATTATTCTGCATGTATTGTTATATAAAATATGGGAGAGAGCATGAAAGAAAGTGTTGTAGTCCAATAATACAGCCATAAAATTACCTGAATAAGTCCTCTGCATATACTGTCAGATAAAAAAGTCAGAGAGGCAGAAAAAGAGTGTCGTAACCCATTAAGAAAGGTAAAATATGTCTGGAATAATATTTCTGCAGGCACTGTCATATAAAATAAGTGAGTGAGCCTGAAAAAAGAGTGTTCTAACCTATTAATAAAGGTATAATATGTCTTGAACATGTCTTCCATATGCACCGTTAAAACAAATAAAGGAGTGAGCCTGTGGAAAAGTGTGTAATATCATTAATAAAGGTCTAAAACCCAGAGTGTGTCTGTGTCCCTGAGTTTGAAATGTAGTTGTACCCTTGCATTATACAAATAGTACTGTTTGAAAAAGTGCTGGCAACCCAGGGTTGTGCAGTCCCATATAAAGTGGGTGATGGAAGTGCTAGTAGCTGTGAATAATATATACAGTCCGCAACAGTCAGTTACTGGCTGGCATGCATAAGTAAATTTGGCACATGAGTAGCATGTTAATTTTTTCCCCAGAAATGTGAGTTTGTGTCAAGAAATGCAGAGTTCTGTACAAATTGAAGTGAAAATGTCATGTGAAAACATCCCAGATATGTAGATAAAGAAATATAAATGCAATCAAGAAATATGTAGCAGTAACATCTGCATCCTGGACAGTTAGTATGTCAGATATAGGTCAGGCGGTTCTACCTTACAACACCGACAAACCACAACACCGACAACGAAATCAGTCACACCACATATCCGAACGTTCACAAACACGAAACGTCACATGCCTGACACACCATAATACCGACACAATACCAACAATAAAAAAAAAAAAAATCCCCTGTCCAAAAAGCACACGCACAACACAAGCACACCAAAATCCTTACAAACGCACACTAAACCTCACATACACAACTATCTAAACCCTTAACCCAAACCCTAACCCTAAGGTCCTTCACTATCACACACTTACCTAACCCGCACCCTAACCCGAACTCACTTAAACCACCCCTAACCCAAAGACTATCACTATCGTACACTTACCTAACCCGCGCCCTAACCCTAACTCACTTAACCCACCCCTATCCCTAGACACCGTGAATATCACACACTTACCTTACTCGCACGCTAACGTCCGTCACTACCACATACTTACACAGCCTTTTCCCATCTTGGTACTCTCAGCGTCGGGGTTTTCATCCATCGGTCTTCTCAGTGTTGGGGTTTTCATCCATCGGTCTTCTCACTCTTCGATCTTCTGGTGTCGGTGATCTCCTTGTCGGTGTTCTCAGCTGTCAACATTGCCAAGTGCTCCCAGGTCAGGCATATATTGAACTAGCCATACCCATTACACAACTTAATGTATGGTGGCAAGTGTAATAATACATTTAGGGGATATACACTTGCAGTCACTAGGAATGTAGTGTAGACTAAAAGGTAATTATAAGATGTTAATTGAGGTTTTTTTCAACACCCTACTGTATGTGCATAAACCATGCAATTCCACACCTAAATGGGTATGTGTAATCCTAAATATTTGTTGGGACATATGTCCTATTGTTCTATAAATATTTGCATTCACGTTGATGCATGTGCCCTGTTTAAACACCACAATCATGGTGGCCTGTTGCTACCAAACATCCCTGCATGCTGTTGGAATATCCACTGTCATTCAATTTATGCATGTGATATGCTTGCTGTTCAACTGTTGGAACCTTGGTGTGTTGTGTTAATGGGAATATTACTGCATGCTGTTACAACTAATCTGGAATGCTGTTGTTTATGCTGTAATTAAACACACCTAATCGCAAAACGTATGGGAAGGCCGGTCCCAGCAGATCCACCTGTCCCTCCTCAGCTGGCGAGTGCACCTGGCACCAGCAGGTCCGGTGCCCAGCCCGGGCTCCCCTTCCTCCATTGGTCCTGTGCCACCTTTGAGTGAAAGTGCTGCAGGGAATGGGGCTCATCCCCCCCGTGCAAGCATGGGCAGAGAAGGGCCACCTGTCACCCTTCGAAGGGTCTGGATTGTGGTGCATAGGGAGATCCAGCGTTCAGTCGCTGATACCCTATGCCAGCTCAAGGCGAGAGTGGTGCATCTCACGGGTGAGCCTGCCCATCCTATGCAGCCCCCAGTACAGCCACCCTCGGGGCTGTGAAGGTGCAGTGGTGACTGCCCATGGGTGGGGATCTCAGTTCCACTGTTACCATCTGTGGGCTCATAGGCTTGCGATTTCCAAACATCTGACCCCGTAAATCGTTATCACCCACCCCATGTGTCATACACCACCCCTGTATGCATCTTGTCTGTCTTGTCTGTTTACCTCCCCAACCTACCTCCCCGGACATACCTACTATGTCTACCTCACTTTCCACACTTACCTGAAAAAAAAAAAAAAAAAAAAAAGGGCAATCTGTACCCACAAAAAAATTACACCCCATACATAGCTGCCCATTTTGCACACATGTCCATTGGACATGTAAAATGATAATTATAGTTGGCAGAACAACATACTTTGTTGTCCTCACCCCTCTCCTAGGGGTGGAAGGTTTCAAATGTCACTCCAAATTTATTGAATATGCACAGCTGTTGCTGTTAAAGAAATGGACAGCTATGGACCTTTCCTACACCCATCCTGCACATTCCAAACTTGTTTTCCTACTGTCTGTCCCTCTTTGTGCCCCCTTTTTCTCCACTTTCATATCTCCACATTTTCTTTTCTTTAAAAGAAATTGCCATGGGGGTTAGCGGGAGTAAGCACTTTTAAGCAGTAGTAAACAGGTTTAAGCGAGTGTGTGCATGTGTGCGCTTAGCTAAGCATCACTAAGCATCATGCAAACCTGTGCAAACCTGCTTACAACTGCTTAAAAGTGTCTTAGTCACTCTATGGCAGGGCCCATGTTCTGCTCAGCAGCAAAACAAAAAAAACCTCTGCCAGTCTCGAACCCAAGACCATTGACACAATAGACTGCATGAATTACCACTAAGCCAAAGCAGATATACAAATAACTTGGTGTTGAAATAAATATATCATGCATTACAATGAGGGAATGTAAATGGAAATTAGGAATGGTATAACACTAATCCTGTTCTGTGGGTCTTTAACAACAGTTGTTGTGGAATTGCATGACATGGCTGTGAAAAGAGAACCAGCCATCCTAGCAGGGAATAATGTTACAGTAGCACCTTACAAACACCACACAGTATCAGACCAGGATAAATACTGGCAAAGTTGAATAGGGCAGAGGCCAGACTCCCCAACAGTGACTGCTTTACAGGGATGTCCCTGATTTATAAACCAATGTTAGCTGTGCCCCACTGAATCACTCTGAAAAGTCCTAACTGTAGGCAGACAAGTGTGGAATCACACGTAGTGAATAATGTCAATAGGTGAAAGTAGACACTGCATGCACGTCAGAAAAGGTGTACTTGGGAGGGGCGGAGCCTAATGGCTAACTGAGAGCAGCTTGATTTTGAGCTCTTCATACTCATACTAGAAAATACAGGAAAAACTAAATATATTTAAAAAAATTTGGGTAAATATTGAAGATGAAGTAATTTATAACAAAACTACCAATTTTTAAGAAAAAATTCTGAAATTTTCCTGTCAAATACTTCAGAGGACATTTCAAACTGTTTGAAGATGTGTAACTCCAAGAATTCACACTCAGACTCTATTATAAAAAAAGAGATGCAACAGATATCTGCTACTTTGCTGGACTTATCGCTAAAAATGGACAGATTTACTGAACATCTAGAAAGTCTTAAGGATAACTGCCAAAAACAAACAGAAGTTTTCAAAGAAATCTTACAACAGCAACAAATAAAAATATCAGACATTGAGACTTCCTTAAGTGATGTTGATGGGAGGTTAAAAGAAAGTGAACTACATACTCAATTTCTGCTACAACAGAACACTTGGTTAATAAATAAAGTTGATGATATAGAGAATAGAGAAAGAAGGACAAACATAAGGATTTTTGGTCTCCCAGAGAAATCCGAAGGTGATGACATTATCTTATTCTTGAACTCTTTGTTTCCTGAAGTTCTTGGACTAAAAGAAGGCTTATCTTATGGGATAGAACGGGCACACAGAGCTATCGGTAAGACACTTTCTATTTCTTCTAAACCAGCTCCAAGATCCATAGTAGTTAAATTTCTTTCTTTTATGGACAAAGAACTTATACTGAGATCTGCATGGAGGAAAAGTCCTGTTATGTATAAACAGTCATTATTAAGATTTGATAATGATTATTCAACAAGAGTCCTGGATATAAGGAAGAAAACATGGCCATTAGTAAAACTTTTAAAACAACATAAAATCAAAGCGCAGCTCTCTTATCCAGCCAAAATAAGAATCCAATATAACAATGACATGAGAACATTCAACAGCATAGAGGAAGCCACATTTTTCATAAAGAATAATAACATAATTCCACTACCTGAAGAAATGGACTGTTTAAATTCATCTTCTTTAAAAAGGGCTCCAGGAAAAAATATCTGGTCAGAGGCAAGAGAAAAAAAGAAACAAAAGACTGACAAAAAGAACTCTGATGATACTATTTCTCTCAAAGTATCAACTAAGGTATGATTATAATATATTAAAACTAAACTCTTTAATACACTGGTATAAAGCAGTTTTTTTTTCTTTTCTTCCTTAGTTGTTTAGTTTAATATAATACTTAAATTTTAGTACTAATTAATAACTTACTAAAGCCCTGAAGTATATATTTATTCTCTAAATACTTGAAAACAGTAACCAATGAAGTTTACTAGACATTCTTTTTATTTTGTCACTAAGCTTTTAATATAAACTGCCCTTTTAAATGTTTTTCTCTATACAACTACTTAGTTGATAAATTAAGGCACATTCAATGCCTGAATAAATATTATCATTTTTAGTAATCACATTTATGTTATTTAAAAGTGCACATTCAAAATTCATTGATTTAATTTGATGTAGAGTATTGTGATAAAAATATTATACAATAGAATCACTCATGAACATTTTAGATGTATTCAGTATATTACTGTATTATTTGAAAGTAAAAAAACATCCACGAGTCTTCTGCTCAGTTATTTTGAGTTTCCTTATTTAAAAAGTTGTTCACCACTTCATACATAGCACGTGATATATTTAACTGTACATAGATGTAATTTAAGTTACTGGCCAGAAGATGGCGGGTAAATACACACTATTGCAGAGTTTTTCTCTTTAACACTGCTGTTTCTTTTCTATACAAGTATTTGGTTACTAGAATAGTGCAAAATAATAATTTATTTAAAAGTGCACATTCATAATTCATTGATTTAATTTGATGTAGAGTATTGTGATAAAAATATTATACAATAGAATCACTCATGAACATTTTAGATGAACTCAGTATATTACTGTATTATTTGAAAGTAAAAAAAACATCCACGAGCCTTCTGCTCAGTTATTTTGAGTTTCCTTATTTAAAAAGTTGTTCACCACTTCATACATAGCATGTGATATATTTAACTGTACATAGATGTAATTTAAGTTACTGGCCAGAAGATGGCATGTAAATACACACTATTGCAGAGTTTTCCTCTTTAACACTGCTGTTTCTTCTCTATACAAGTATTTGGTTACTAGAACAGTGCAAAATAATAATTTATTCAAAAATGCACATTCAAAATTCATTGATTTAATTTGATGTAGAGTATTGTGATAAAATGTTATACAATAGAATCACTCATGAACATTTTAGATGTATTCAGTATATTACTGTATTATTTGAAAGTAAAAAAAACATCCACGAGCCTTCTGCTCAGTTATTTTTAGTTTCCTTATCTAAAAAGTTGTTCACCGCTTCATACATAGCACACAATATATTTAACTGTACATAGATGTAATTGAAGTTACTGGCCAGAAGATGGCATGTAAATACACACTATTGCAGAGTTTTCTTCTTTAACACTGCTGTTTCTTCCCTATACAAGTATTTAGTTACTAGAATAGTGCGCTATCATTGCCTGAATAAATATTGTTGTTCTTGGTGAATGCTTTTATGTAGCTTGGAGGTGCACATTTACTATTTGTTAAATTGAATTAATGTAAAGTATATTAATGAAAATATTATAAAATGGAACCACTCGTGAACATTTTGGGTAGCATCTACAACATTAATGTATTATCTGATGGTGGACAGTATTCATGAGCCTTCTGCTCGGCTTTTTTAGTTTATTTTTCTTTTGTCTGAAAAGTTGTTCACCGTTCACATTCATAAGCACGCGATATATCCTAGCGTGTTTAGATGCAATTTAAGTTACTGATCACAAGATGGTGTGTAAACACGCACTATCACAGAGTTCTTTCCTTAACACCGCTGTTTTGATTACAGTAAAGGAAGCGTTTGCTTCAATTATTTCACGCTTCATAAATATTCTTTCGTATTTTATTAAAAATGTTATGGTTTATTATCAATCTTAGCTAATATCTCATGCAAGTATAGTGCTAGAACTGCTTTGAAGACAGCGCTATTATAACAAGAAAGATAGTGAATCATTTAAATACTGTTGTGTCTTAATGGGTGAGTGTCTGGTAAAAGAATAATACATGCGCCCTGTGAGCACATCTAACTGACACTGTGTTAGATAAGTTACTTATAGTTATTAAGTTATATAGAAATAAATGAAGAGGGAAGGAAAAGGGAAGGAGACCTTTTACTAGTTACCAGACGCTCACTACATTTGCGATAAGCAGAAGACAATTTCTGATATGTGTGATCTTTAACTTGAACTTAATAGAGAAAATCTTATGAATAATAACTTACTAATAACAGAATTACAAAAGATCACATATAAGTAATCTAGGAGTGAAATCTTTTACACATTTTATTAATTTTAGATTGTGGAATTATCAGAGTTATAAAACTGACATTAACTGAAGAATGAGAAAATGCTTTAATGTAAAGCACTATAAATATTGCTTTAATTCTAACTGTTATTATATTAAATCTTATAAATGAATATTATTATCTGTAAGTACTTTAATTGGTTTTGATAAGTGGTTAGCTATATGTCAATTAACTTCACTATGCTGATGTAATACCTTATATAGATCTAAAAATATGTAAAAAAAATCCCTTTTATTTTAAACAGTATCTATCTATCATACTCACTCTACTTCTTTTTATTATTAATAACAATGTTAAATATCACTAATGAACATCAATGATCTGACATTTGCTAATATATTATCTACAATAGGTAATTTGCAAAAATTTCATAATATTAATGAAAAATGAACATCTAATATATTGTTAAAGTAATTAACAAATGTCTTATTTAAAATTGTTTGCAATTTGAAATAATATCTCATTTTAGAATCTAATTAGTAATGAACAAAACTTCACAGACTAGGCATACATGTTATTTACATAATAAGTGCATCTTGTTCTCTGGTTTTAGTTTTCTTTTTTTTTTTGAGGAGCTCAATTTAAAGCAACATTTCCTCATTAATGCAACTATTATTATTGAGGGTAAATCTGTTTGAACTTTTAAGTCCAAACAGATTTGAGGTGCTAGACACTTCATGTTTGGGATTCAGAATGGTAAAATCATTAATTGTTTATTCAAAATATGTTAACGCAATGTTTTTCAGCTTTTTCATTTTTCAGTGGTCCAATTTGAAACTTTTTTTAAGCATAAATAGAAATAAATATATTCATTTCAAAATAACTTCTAAAAGAAAGGATACATCTAATACTCAAAACACATTAATTTCCAAGGTAAAACAAAATTTCAAGAACAAACAATCCAAAAGTACAAATAAATACTTATAAAAATGGCAGACACAACTTTATTATCTATAAATATTAATGGTTTAAATAATTCTACAAAAAGGTCGAATTTTCTAAGATATTTGAAATTACAATAAGCACAAATCATATTTGTACAAGAATCTCATTTTAAAAGAGATGATAATTTCACATGGAAACCTAGTGACTATCTAATTCTTTCTCACTCTGCATACAAAAAAAAAAACAAGAGGGGTTATAATTTTATGGAAAAAAAGTGTAGTTATTCCTCAGATCATTTACAAACACGAAGATAAAGAAGGGTTAATATCAATTGTAATAATAAAATATCAAAATAGAATTTGGACTTTAATAAATATTTACTGGATTCCTGGAATAGGATTGTCTACAGTTAGAAAACACATAGAATTAATTAACAAAGTAAATAAAGGTATGATAATAATAGGGGGAGATTTCAATTGTATTCTAGATAACTCTGAAACAACTAATAAAAGAAAGTTACGTCTCACACCCGTAAGTAAATATTTCAAGAGATGGTTAGAAAGTTTAAATCTAATAGATACATTTAATTTTAAAGATTCTAACTCATTAAGTTATACACATAGCGATTATCGCTTTAATACTAAAACAAGAATAGATAAAATATTGGTCTCCTCTGATTTAAACAGTAGGATAACAAAATTTTCTATTATTCCATGTCCCCTCTCAGACCATAATGCCTTAATTCTTAAAGTACAAATTGATTTCAAAAGATTAAACATTATAACTAGAATACCAGCTTACATCCTTAAAAGAGTTTAAACCTTGGCTAGATTCAGAAATCAAATATTTCTTAGAAACAAATCCCATTAACGATACAAATAATATAATAACTTGGGATACACTTAAGGCTTTTTTGTATGGCAAGATTATAGGATGGTTTAAAAATAAAACAAAGGAATGGGAATCTGAATTACACAACATACAAAAACGAATAACAGAAATAAATACAAGTTCTTATGATGTAACAGATTCTCAGGAAAAAAAAAGAAATTATAGATTTAAATAAAAAATACAATGAATTCCTCAATCATAAAACAAATCTAGCTTTGGAAAAACTAAAATTTGCTTAAATTTCAACTTCTCCAAAACATTTACATAATCTAGCAATGAGAATTAAAAAGCAGAACTTAGAAAATAACATCATAAATATAATACATGAAGGAAAAGGGAAAAAAGGTATCTGATGTGAATGATATTCTTGAAGCTTTTAAGTTCTATTATGCTAAGCATTATGGAAATAATGATAATAATATTTCATTTTCAGATCGGAAATGTAATAGTTCCTTAATAAAAAAACTACCTGACCAACTAAAAGTAGAAATGGACAAGCACACCTTCATAAAAGAAATAAAAGATATAATTAAAGTAAGTAAAAACAACAAATCACCAGGAATGGATGGAATAATAATGGAATTATATAAAATTCTTCCAAATTCAGCAATTTCTCTACTTCATAACATGGTAAATGATATTCAAACTCAAATGATTACTCCACCATCCTGGAAATATTCACTAGTTACCCCTATAAAAAAAGGTAAAAGCGATCCATCCCAATGTAGCTCATATAGACCTATCTTTCTGCTTAATAATGGTTATAAAATCTTTATGTCTATCTTATTAAATAGAATTAAGAAATCCCTGACTAAAGTCATAAATGAAGACCAAACAGGCTTTATATTTGGAAGACACACATACGACAATATTCAGAGAATTTTAACCATTATAGAAGCTTTGAACAGAGACAATTCAGAAGCTCTTATAATCACATTAGATATAGAGAAAGCATTTGATTCAGTAAACTGGAAGTATCTATTTAAAATTTTGGAACTCTTTGAATTCCCATTAAACTTTATAAATTTAATAAAGAATATATATAAAGATAACCTGGCTTATGTAAAATTAGGCCCATTTACCTCGGAAGCTTTCAAAATAACTAAAGGCTCTAAGCAAGGTTGCCCTATGTCTCCCATACTGTTTGCCCTGGCGATAGAATTATTTGTGTCTGCAATACAAAGTGATCTAAAAATAGAAGGAATTAACTTTTACAATAAATTTAATTCTAAAATCATGTTATTTGCTGACGATATATTGCTGACTTTAAGACCGAATGAAGAGTCCATGCAAGAATTAGAGAAACAAGTAGAAGATTTTTTTTTCCATTTCAGGTCTTTGTTTCAATAAATCCAAATCAAAACATATACTTCTAAATAAAATAGATGACTTGCATCTGAATAAATATCAAATAATTGGAGAAAAGGTTTCTTCACTAGAATATCTAGGAATTCTTATATCTGAGAACATAGATACTACCATGACCTTAAATTATAATAAAATCCAAAATTTAATTCAAAAACAAGTTAATAGCTGGAATAAATTAATGTTAAGCTTGGAGGATAGGTTACAGTTAATAAAAATGATTTTACTACCACAAATAAACTATATAGCATTCGCAATTCCTATTTTACCAGATAAAAAAATTATAAAGACAATACAGAAACTTTTAATGGATTTTCTTTGGTATCCAAAAAAGAATAGAATTGCTTTCTCACATCATATTAGACCCTGGGACTTGGGAGGAATTAAATTTCCAGACATAGAAACGTATATTAAAGCTTCCATCATTAAACTTATACTAAATTGGGTAAATCCAAATTATTCATCCGCATGGAAAATTTTACATTTAACTTTCTTCTTAAATGAAAACAAAGTATTAAAAAATATGGATTTGGAGAATTATAATAACATATTTTGGCATGTACTATGTAATAGCTTACAAAATAAAACAACAAAGCCCACTAATTTATCATATCTGAATAATATTTATAATCTATTTAGAAAATTTATAATTACAAATCCAGACATAAAATTATGGTTCGAACTCTTAATACCATTTAAAACAAAGAATTTTAAAGAAAATATCCAAGAAAAAATACTCATTAATTGGGAATCCAAAAACTTTATTTACTGGTTTCAATGCTTAAATAATCACAGTACTTTAACCACCCAACAAGTAATAAATGAGTTTAGTATATTTGAAATAGACAGAACAGAACTTCAAAAAATACTACAATATGCAAGTGATTTATGTAGAATTATTAATGATTCAAACTTTAATACTATACCCAAATTCATAAAATATATGCAAGAATTGATTTATGGAGATCATAATAGGCCAATTTCTATATCTAAATTATACAAAATTTTAATAGTGTATAAAACCAAAATAGGTCAAAATGTTGTGAACATTTTAACAAAGGGCTTGACAATAAATCTATCATCTGAAGGTATGAATGACCTTTTGTTGTCAGTTAAGCTAACATCAAACTTTCGGATATGGAAAATCTTCACATGGAAATTTTTACATAGAGCCTTTTATACACCATATAAAATAGCCAAATTTGACCCTACCCAAAAGCCCACATGCTGGAGATGTACTTTAAACTGCAAAGCAGATTGGATACATATATTTTATGATTGCATTAAAAAATTCTGGGAAGATATTAATGGATTCCTTCAAGCCATTTATAATGATAAATTTGTTCTAACAAAATCTTTAATTTTTTTGAATGTAGATGACTCAGTAACTATGAGTAAAAGTGATCAATATCTTTTATGGTCTATTCTGGCTGTAGCCAGAAAATGTATAACAAGAAAATGGAAATCCACTGTCTCTCCAAGTTATGAAGACTTCATATCTCTATTAAAGGAATCTGCACATAAAGAAATAAAAGTCGAAGAAGAAAGAATTTTCCCAGACGTTGGACAGAAAATCCTTGGAATAAAATCTTAATACTTATAGACACATTACAAAAGGATATAATTTCTTCTACATGAAATTGAAATGTGATAAACTAAGATGGACTTATGTGAATATATGCCAGTAAAGATTATACTAGTTCTATGGGATTATTCCTCTTTATAACTTTATTGGTTAATCCTTTTCATTGGACCACCTGTAAATATTGTACATATTGTTATAGCTATTAACTATTTTATTTTATTTTGAATTGTAATTTAAATTTACTGTATCATAATTTGTCTACAAACAAAAAAAAATAAAAATTATTTAGCAAAAAAAAAAGAAAAGGTGTACTTATACATATGCTCTGATTCCCAAGAAAGTCTCAACTGCAATATGTCAGTAATATATTGCAGGTGTATCTCACTTATATGTACCTTTCACTGAGGCTGTTCAGATATATACCTGAGAGTATCTGAGGCCTGGCAGAGGCAGAAACACACAGGCATATCAGCATTACTGCTGTTACACACTCTGCAAATAGCTTTGGAAGGAGTTCCACAAGCATGCCCTTATGTAGGAGTACAACCCAGAAATATCACAGGATGTAGCCATGTACTGCTAGCAACCAACTGTGACAATAACAATGTGCCATTGCTGAAAAGACTGGTGTGGTGCACAGACAAAGTATAATAGGCTAACCTCTAGCTACCATCTGGATATGTCCACAGGTGTGAGCTACACAGACAGACTACTTGCCTTCATGGTACACAGCAACCCTGTATGTTCAGCAGGATAAACCTCACATGATAATAAAAAATGCTCTTTGCAGTTCTGCACCCTGACCCAAAGGTACAACACACCTGTTTATTCAGGTAAAACCAGAGTGTAGGTAGGCATACTCAGTACTGAAATATGTCCAGTTGTGTTGAGCAGTCTGTGCTAATGTCAACACAAACAAACCACAAACTGTTCAGAAGTGAGTAACGTAATAATTACAGTATAGCAGTTCACAAACACTGCATGTGCCACAGGAATACAGTGCAATAACCACATTTGTATGGCAGTTAATTGTGTAATTCAGAAATAAAGTACATAGTCCCAAGTATCCTGTGTTAGCATTTGGAGGGGTGAATACATGTCTACACTGAGAAGTGTGTACTGGAAGCAGCAACATTTAGGTTTGAGTACAACATGCATATAACTGGCTACAAACCTAGCTTCAGATAAGAGACATATACCAACCTTCTGACTGACACAACGGTGTCCATAGCAAACAAGCATGGGCCCCACCTTGGAAAGCTGAAAGGGCTATGCCTACCTAACCTAGCATTTTATAGCAGTGTGCTGCAATCACAGTGAGTAATGCAATCACCACACAGCAGGCTGCATGCAGTTACTGAATGGTGGGCAGCAATTGGTGCAGAAGCTGTCACATGCACAAGTGCAGATACCTACAAAAGCAGGCTGTACTTGCAGTCCACACATGCAATTATATCATTGCAGGTACTGGGAGATGGAGAGCAAGAGAGAGAGACACACAAGCACAGACACAGACAGAGACAGAGACATAAACTGAAATAGAAATAACCAAAAAAAAAAAAAAAACCTACAAAACCATAACAGACAGAGCAGAGAAATACAAAGGTAAGGTATGTAACTCACATGTATGTGTTGGCATGTAGTAGATTTTCCTGAATTGTACTCTTCACACTGCAAATCATCCATGTGTGGCAGCAGTATGTATCTATCTGTATCTGCACATGTGCATAGGGCAAGGGACATACTGCAACTGTTAGTGAAGGGTGGACAGATATCTGTCATTGAAGGTTGTTATGTGCATGTATCTATGTAGGTCGTAGTGTGTGGCCTAGAAAACAGCATGCAGTGCTGATATATGTCATGTGGTGGTTAAATACTGTGGGACTGATTTGTCAGATCTGCTGAGTTACAGCCACTGAGGCCTGCTAATGCTACATGGGCTGAGGACACCCACATGCATTTTGCACAATACTGTGCAATATAATCACATAACTGTGCATCCCACAACTGTCGCATAAGTGGTATCCCCACCATGAAAGGTGGACTGTACATGTGCTTATATGTACATCCATGTGTACAGCAATGGATGTGTACATGTATGTGTATAGATATGCATATATATATATATATATATATATATATATATATATATATATATATATATATATATATGGGAACATGTCAGTCGACCGACAAGTCAGTAGACCGACATTCACTCCACCGACACATGAAAACATCGACAGCGCAAACACGAACATTTAACAGGTAAGACTTTTAAATTCGCTAATCATGCCTACCACACATGCATAACACTGCCACACTTACTAAACCATGGTAGGCATGATTAGCGAATTTAAAAGTCTTACCTGTTAAATGTCCGTGTTTGCGCTGTCGATGTTTTTGTCGGTCTTCTGACTTGTCGGTCGACTGACATGTTCCCATATATATATATATATATATATATATATATATATATATATATATAGATATATATGTATATATATATATATATATATATATATATATATATATATATATATATATATACATATATATAGAGAGAGAGAGAGACACGGGGTCATATGTACTGCAACAAGTGTGTGGTGACCAAGGTATGGACTGTAGACAAGTGTTGATACTGCAGTGCCATTCCTACTTTCCAAAATAGTGTACCCATTAACTACCACATAGGTAGAGATCTACCTAACAGTGAAGGTGTGGTAAGGGAACATGGGACACAGGTGGACAGTAGCCTCCGCTTTGATGAAGACGGTGCCACACTACACCTGTAATCAGTCTTTGTGGTATGTGTCATGACAACAGGTGTGTCATCTATGGAAATATAGGGCAGTGTTCCCCTCTACTCATCACAATGTCCTGTGTGGTATGTACCTCACATGACAACTACACCAGGTGAAAAGGCCACAGACATACCTCACAAAGGGTAATACTGGCTGCAAACAGATGCCCTATGCAGACTGACTCACAAAACCACATCTACACTGTATTGCATACTGGCCACACAGAGGTGACCTGTGCCAGACATACAGAGGTATGTCACACCCATAGCTGGGTGACAACCACCATGGCAACATATCACAATCCCTCCAGGATACACGCTCTAGGGCCTTAAATCTTGTCAGCTCACTAAACAGCACATGCTGGAGGGATAGGTTCCCATCTCGGAGATATGCCATACACTGGAATAGACCACCTAGGAATAGCAAACAAGGCTCCTTATTAGCAATGTCATAAATACCCCTAATGATTGTGTGGGAGATTGGTAATACACCCCAGGAAACACCTCTGTGGTTCTGGTTGGCAGGGGCAAGTGAAATCAAAGTACATGTGTGTCAAAGGCCAGGGTAGCATATGGCTAGGCTGCTGTAGGCTCTAGGGCCAATAGCATATTACCTACCTATGACACTATGCACTCACACATGTACTCAATGCAATACCTGCTATGTGAGGTTGAATAAGTGTAATGCTGAATGTGTGCAAGGTCTGTAAAGGTGTGATAGCTTAGTGTGAAGTTGTATCTGACATGGTAGTGCCTATCCTAGCTCTGAGGCCAGCAAATTATGTGTAATGTAATGTTAGGCAGACATAGTAGTATAGCATATGATGTGATGTAGTTCCTTGTTGACAAATGTGGTGTCTCATTGTAGGCTAAAGCAATACATGTATGCTTATTGAGTGGTACTACTGGTGAATCCAATTCCCATATGAACTGCAGTACTACCTGAAGCTGTAGGCCTAAACAGCACAGTATGGTGTGTGTTCAGATTCCTTGGAAACACTGTCATGTGTGTTTCCTGTTGTCTGCACAGAGGACAAAACCCAAGCATAAGGGTGTGTAAGTAGTGGCACACAGTACTGTATTGTACACAGGTAATGCTCATCTGTGTTGGCATACAGTGGTGCATTGTATGTTTGTTTGATGTGTGTGCAATTATGCCTGTACAATGGCTGCATTCATATGTCTGTTACAGGGTATACGTGTGTATCCAGCAACATATATACTCTGTTACAGCAGTATGCCACCTATAGTAACAACTGTACGCATCTGTTAGGCAGGGCTATGGCATCAATGAATAGGGTGGTTGACTGATACTACTGTACCTGTACTTTACATCCATTGCAATGGATGACATCTCTGTTCGTGCATTGGTGTGATATACACCCCTGTCTTGAGGTTGTGCAATGTGTCACAAACAGTGTGCCGGGTACTGTTGTATAGTCATTTGATATATAGAGTGTGCCAGGCACTGTTAGTTAGTTGTGGCCTGAGAACCAATACGTGGTATTGAACGTGTGTAACCTCTGACAGACAATAGGATGGTATATATGTCAGTAAAGTGATATCTGTAGTTAAAGGTGTAAAGTGTGCCACAGGACTCACTCACACATTTTGTTCATATCTTTTTCAGCCAGATGGCCCACCAACGCAACCCATCGTACATGGCGGAAGAGGAAGAGGAAGAGGAGATACTGCAAAGCCTGCTGCAGCAGTACATGATGCTGTTTTCCAGAAGCAGCCAGCACCAGCAGGAGTGGACTGGACTGTGGCAGGAAGTTGTTCATCGGGTAAATGACATAGGCATGCATAACTGGACATATGAGCAGGTACGCCATCACTGCAGTGATTTAATTAGACATGTTTGGCGGCGTCCGTCAGATATACAAAGACAACAGCTTGCCACAGGTGGTGGGGTGGCCATTCATCCCCCCTCACCAGAGTGGAGGAGCTGCTCCTAAACGTGGTGGCTCCTGGACAACAGCAACATCAACCTCTGACATTTGTTGTCATGGAGGCCGGAGCCACCCAGCACGTCCACATGGAGCAAACAGGTAACATGCCCTAACTGTAGACTACAGTTAACTATATTGCTAGATTATGTCTACGTGAGATGTGTACTGTGTGTTTAGCAAGTCTGCTGCCTAGTGTTGTGCAATACTGATATTTTGAATAATATCTCTACACCTGTGACTGTTGACTGTTGTTTTACTGCAGTTTAGCATACCCACTGTAGCAATGCCACAGTTGTGGCCACTGACAAACTCTCTCATATTCTCGTAGGTCCCTCTGGTGTGACAGCAGGGCAACCAATCCATGCTGGTGAGTGTGTTATAACTGCAGTGTTGGTAATGAAATATGCATGTCATAGGTGATGTGTAGGCCATTTACACATAACACACCTATGCATAATGCATGCCGTGCATGTTTGCTTTAAGACGTTGCACAGCTCAGTAATGTCAGTAGCTGCCTCAATGACATGCAATACACAGAGCTTATATTTAAGCTGGTGAGCTTATCTATAATGCCCAAGTGGGGTATTGTATCGAAGGATTTTGTGAGGTCCAGGTAGGCTGTGTGGACCACCTTCCCCTCGTCAATGGCCTTGGTGACTGTTTCAAAGAAATCGACCAGGTTTAAGAGGCAGGATCTGCCCTTAACAAAGTCAAACTAGGTAGGATCCAGAGTCTGTATGTCTCCAATATCTTTATTTATGAGGACCATGATGATCCTTTCCATAACTTTGCAGACCAAGCTAGTCAGGCTTATGGGGTGATAGTTTCCAGGATCTGTTGAGGCACTACCTTTGTGGAGAGGGACCACTGTTTCTTTACGCCACTCTTTGTGTACATATCCTGTAGTAAGGCTGAGAATGAACAGTAGTTTTATGTTTGGCTCTTCTTGGAGTTCATGTAGGACGCAGCCCGGAACACCGTCTGGTCCCATTGATGCTGGGTTATTTTGCTTTGGAAAGGCCAGCTCTTACCTGAGCATCTGAGATGTCGGGGGGGCAGCACTCTTCTGGGATAGATATTTGCCCTTTTGGTGGGGGGGGTAGTTTGTGCTGAACCTGTCAGCTAGGAGGTTGGCAATGTCTGTGGGTTTGGTGTATTTTCAGTCATTTTGGACTAATTCTGAGCATATCTGGGAATTCCCACCCAGGTTCCTAACATAAGTAAAGAAAGCATTGTGATTATCCTTAGTGTCCTGTGCAATTTTTCTCTCGAAGATGGCCTTAGACGATTTTATGAGTGCCCGTAGTTTTTTGCTAATACTGATCAGAGATGCCTTCCCTTTTTGGGATTTTGCTCTATCATGTAGTAGTTTCCTCCTTCAATTGTATAGTTTGTTTATGGCTGGGGTCCACCAGACAGGACATCTGCCTTTGGAGGATTGGGTCTTGGTTTTATTTGGGATTGCATGATCCATGCATTCCTGAAGGTGTTCATAGAATGCATTTATAAAGGATTCTGCAGTCTGGGCCATATGTTCCACAGGCCCGGGGGCTTTGAAGGATTACACCTTAGTTTTCAGAAGTGTGAAATTTGCTTTAGAGAAGTTTTTCACTGTGGTTTTCTGGGCAGGGGGTTGAGTCATGATGTGAATATCCAGTGAGATTAGTTTATGGTCTGATCTTACCAGTGAGGGATACACTTCTGGTCTGGAGCATAGAGTCCCCATGTTGGTGATGATCAGGTCCAGTATGTTTTCCCCTCTTGTGGGAGTGGTAACAAGTTGCTCCATAGCATTTGAGTTTATAAATTCTAGGACCCTTTGGGCTAAGGTGTTGGAGCTAGAGTAATGCTCTCAGTCTATGTTTGGGTAGTTGAAGTCGCCCAATATAATGGTGTTTGGAGAGACCTTCATATTTTCCAGTGTTCTCAGGAAGGCCGAGTGGGGTTCCTGGATTTGAGAGGGTGGTCTGTAGCAGTCTATAAACTGGAAGGCAGTTTTACCCAATGTTAGTTGCACATGCATAGTCTCTGATGCTTCGTGCTGTGCTACCAACCTGGAGGTGTGGGTATCTTTGACGAATATTGATATTCCCCCTCCTTTTTTGGTTCGGTCCAAGTTTTGGGGCCGAAAAGCATGGTATGAGGTATGACCTGGTAGTGCTGGGGTGCTCTCGAGAGCCTTGAACCAGGTTTCTGTTACTGCACAGATATCGATGTTCTCCATGCTAAGGAGAGTTTTGAGTGCATGCATCTTGAGGTTTAGACTTCTGGCGTTGAGTAGCACTACTCTTAGTTTCTTATCCCTTGTGATACCTATGGAGGTGGGTTTGTCTTTTGAGCCTTGCCTAAAAAAGGCACTATGGGGGTAGCAAGAGCCTTTGCCAATATCTGAAAGCCCAGGGGTGACAGGTGCAAGCCGTCCCTAGCGAAGCATTGTGGCTTGTCGAGCATGTCATCCCAGGCTGACAAGCATTGGATCCCCTTTGAATGACACCAATACTTAAGCCAATTGTTGAAATTGATCATCTTGTCTTCATATTGTGGCATCATTCTTGGTGAGGGTAAGATGCTACGCAAGGTCAGGGTCATACCAGCCTGGGCTACATGCTCAGAGAGCTCCTCTATGTCTATTTTCATGTAGTCCAGGGAGGTACGTCTCAGGTCATTCACACCAGCATGGACATTGACTGAGTCATATTTGTACTTGCCTTGGAGTGACCTGAGTGCTTGTGTTATGTAGCAGATCCTAGCGCCTGACAGGCAGCTCACTGTGAACTTCTCCTTGTTCAGCCTGGTGGATGGGACATCAGTGTGCCTGACGATAGAGTTACCTATTACAAGTGTATCAGGTGTGTTGTTAAGCCTTAAGGGCTGTGACTGTTTGGCACACTGGCTTTGTGAGCTATGTGTTGCACGTGTTTTGTTTTGGGGTAGCGGTTGCTTGGGTGTCTGCTTTTGAGGCCTCTGCTGCTTAGGCAGATTTTTATTTACAGCCTCCGAGTATGTTTTTGTGTGTTTATGTGTTTGGTTTGCTGTCGTGGTAGGTCATTGTGAGACTGGAATTGTAGTGAGTGTGGTTTCCTTCTCCTTCTGACTGGTTACACCAGTACTGAGTTGAGAGAGCTTAGCCTCCAGTTTGGCTATATGGTTGCATCTCTCACATGTGTTGAAATTTGTTGGGAGGAGGAGAGGGTTGTCTGTGTAAATGAGGCAGTTGTAACATTGCCTCAATATTCCCAGATTCACCAGCTGGACTGGAGAGGTGTTTGACAACTGACCTTTGGACATGCTAGAATAGTATTGGGAATTCCTTTATAATTGAAAAAAGGGCCAATGGGGAACAAGGTACTCAAGGGGAGTTTGTGAGGGTGTAGTGCTTTTAATTTTTTAGTGCTGACTTATATAATTGCTTTAGTGAGCAAGTGCCAGGTAACTTAAATGCAATGTGTTCCAGGTAACTTAAATGCAAAAATGACAAACAGTAACTTTCTTTCAAGTGAAACAAGGAAATAAGTACAGTAAGGGTGGGAGGGTGGCCTAATGGTTAAGGTGTTTGCCTTACAAGCACAAGGTGCAGGATTTGAGTCTCACAAGGGATAATTGGCTAGGCTTAAAATGGCTCTCAGGGGCAGTTATCTTAGTACCAATCTATCTATGTAAGCAATGCAGATATCACTAGGGATCCACAGAAGCACTGAAAAGCTGCGTTTTAGGTGGAATTAGTGTTTCAGGGAAATAACCAGCAAACAAACAACAAGCATACAAACAAAGCTAAATTCAGCAGACCTGGATCTAGTCTATGCTGCAGCAAACAAGGTGTACCAATTTCAGTAAGAAACAGTTCAAATATGCAGGCACTATAAGCCTTTAACCAGAAATTCCCAGCTCAGAAGGGCAGAGTCCAGCCTCTCCTCCCAGAAGAGTGCAGACCACGAACCTTCTTAATGTAAAATAACTGGCCTGAAGCGCACGTGCTTAAACCAGAACTAATACACTCTTAGAATAACAGACACTGAGCCCTCAATCAGCAGTTCCCAACTTAGAAGGATGTAAGCTACCTGTCCTGCCACCACAGTGCAGGCCACAAACCTTCCTAATGTAAAACAAGTGGTCTGAAGCCAAAGTGCTTAATCCAAAAGACTTAGAATGATAGCTACGCTTTAATTAAGTTACTACCAAGCAGTAATAATCTATAAATGATGTGCTAACATCATGTATAGATTGTAAAGTGTGTTTCCTGTCTTCCTTCCACAGGTGCTGAGTTAGGGGTGTCTGATTGCAGCAGGGAACCTGATGTCACTACCACTAATAGTGGAGATGATAAGACATGTATTGTGGCACAAGTAGGTTTGACAGGGTCTGTCGTTGGTCCACCAATCGACAGTACACAGCGTTCAACCCCATCTATGCGCACACTCATACTGCCAATACATCCCTTATCACCAATGGCCTTAGCTGAGGGACAGCATACAGTTGGCATTGACCAGGAGAGTGTGGTACCCATGACAAGTGCATCCCCTCACAGCAGCCATAGCTGGATTACTGGAACGGTACCACATAGGCGGATTTCCAGGGGTTCTCGGGGGAGCACCACTGGTCATATTGCCTCTGGCAGACATGCCCGCAGAGGTATTACAACCTCCAGTATATTCTGGGCTGTAATGTAGGCACAGGCACATATGGAACTGTACACCTGACAGGGACTAAGGGCGCAGATGGCCTATTACACTTCTATCAATGACAGCATCCGTGACCTTGCCGGTGCCATCCGGAATTACACTGAGGTCATTGATAGCCATTGGAGGGAGACATTAGATGTCCTCCACAATGTGTTTGCCATGAGCCAGGACCATGCGGAACGGTTGAGAAGCCGACACGGATGCATGCCAGCAACAGCTGGCAGTCATCGCGGATGGACCACGAAGCACAGCCGCTCCCATAGTGTCAGTACCAGCCCCAGCAATGCTGGGGCTGGTCTGTCCATTGACCGTCCTACTAGACCACGTGCACATGGCACTGGCCAGTCCCAGCAGGGACATGGGTCCAGTCATCATACCTCTGCCTCTGATGATAGTAGCCAGTCAGGGTTGGTACTTGATAATGCCAGTAGTACCCCTGCCAGGCACAGGTACCATGTCCATGGCTGGAGACAATGATCTGTACAGCCTAGCAGGTACAGTCTGTAGCTGTCCCACAACCACCTGTATATGGCAGCCACATGGTGGAGTTGTGTGCATGCAGACATACGCACATTAACCAAACAACTAGGGTTCACACATACACACACACACATTACATCACCATTGGCCCATGCTGTACTGTTGTCCCTCACACACACACACACACACACACACACACACACACACACACACACACACACACAGACATGTCAATTGGATGGGTCATTGTCGGGCTCTGGCAAACCAACAACACACCCTGTGCATATGATGACACCTGTGCCACCTCCTGTCATCTGTAACATTGATGTAGGAACAGGCTAACATGGTTCTGATGCACAGGGTGACATTATAGCAATGTAGCAATATTAGCAAGTTGCCAGCAGGAAAGTGTAATGATATCCTTGTAGGTATATCTGAGCAGGCATTATGCATCACAGCTCTGATAGTCATTGTAGCATTGTTTACACTAGTGTTAGGTCTGAGTATGTATTGTCCACCCATGTGTCACTTGGCTGAAGTGTACAGTGTTGCCAGCATGTGTTAGTGAGTGGACAGTACATGTGTGATGTGTGCATTACAAATTAGCAAGTGTACATCTGTGAACATGGTGGGTATGCACTGTCTTCATGTGCGTGCATAGTGGACACATGGGATGTGTGACATACTCTATTGTACACATTGTTAACATCTAATGGTATCTTTCGATGGCCAGTATGCATTCTATTACAGATATGTACTAACATGGGTACACATGTGTGTATGACATGGGTTGACACTATGCTGTGGGTGATACTGTTTATATCTGTCAATGATATGCAGTCTGGTAGTACACACCACCTCAACAGCATGACTATTACCAGTCATTAGATGATGTCCTGACAAATGGCACACAGTTGTAGGGAACTCAGTAACAGTTTGATCCTTCCAGTACTATACTATAACAGTAACCAGTGGTATTGACCACCACACATTCCTGGGACCACACCTGTGTGGCATATAGCCCTCTTAGGTACATGCAAACATACTAGGGATATGTCCATCCACATCTGGAAATGCATACATTCACTGGATGGGACGCATATCCTACACAAGGGTATCATACAGAAAGATACCTGTTTTCTAATACATGCTGTATAGCAGTAAATTGACTATGGCATAGTCATCCACATTTACTATACATACTATCCCGACAGTACCACATAGGTGGTAGCCCTCAACATGTATGTTGGGTACCAATGTGTACAGACAGACACGTGTTATGTTTTCTGTCCCTTGGTATCCACATATCCATAGGTATTGTGGGGTTCCTTGGTGTTACACATAACACATTAGGGGCCTGAATGCATATCCACAGGGCTGTTGTACACCTATAATGACTGTCCATTATTGCCAGTCGTTGTTGTGTATGAACATGTCTGACATATACGCCAGGCAATTACCCTCACTCATAGTACTCTATAGTACGTGTCATGGGTGTGTGTGGCACAGATGGCCTTGGCCACAGATCACTACAGTGGCCGGGCTTGTCGCATACATACATATGTGACCTATGATCTGAGAAGCAGCGGCACAATCTGTCAAAGGAAACAAATGTATTCATGCAGTATGTAGGCTTCACACCTATGTACTGATTGAGGTCACATGTACACATATTTATTTGCCACACAGATACCCAATGTGTGCACTGCACATACTGTTTTAATCATATGTCATACCTTAGTAAAAGCAAAACCCACACTGCATTAACCACCTGTGGCACACACACACACTAACACACACTGTCATCAGGATTCAAACCCCTACCTAACTATGTTATGATACTAGAGAGATACGCATTAACATGGCCCACTATATGCTTTACTGAGTGGTTTCTGTTCTCCTGATATATTTGTAGGATACTGACATCACCAGACATTCCAAAGAGGGATGTACCTCTTTTTATGTGTTTTCCCAGTCTCCAAAAAGGCTAATCCTCTCAAAAGAAACCATACAAATACCCCCCCCCCACCCCAGGCTATTACCGTCACTCACAGTACTCTATAGTACGTGTCATGGGTGTGTGTGGCACAGATGGCCTTGGCCACAGAACACTACAGTGGCCGGGCTTGTCGCATACAAAACATATGTGACCTATGATCTGAGAAGCAGCGGCACAATCTGTCAAAGGAAACAAATGTATTCATGTAGTATGCAGGCTTCACACCTATGTACTGATTGAGGTCACATGTACACATATGTATTTGCCTCACAGATACCCAATGTGTGCAATGCACATACTGTTTTAATCATATGTCATACCATAGTAAAAGCAAAACCCACACTGCATTGACCACCTGCGGCGCACACACACTAACAAACACTGTCAGCGCTTGCAGGACTCAAACCCCTACCTAACTATGTTATGATACTAGAGAGCTACGCATTAACACAGCATGCTATATGCTTTACTGGATGGTTTTTGTTCCCATTGAATATTTATAGGATGCTGAAATCATCAGACATTCCAAAGAGGGATGTACCTCTTTTAATGTGTTTTCCCAGTCTCCAAAAAGGCTACTCCTCTCAAAGAGACATCACACACATACACTGTCAGCATTTGTGGATTCAAGCCCCTACCTAATTATGTTATGATACTAGAGAGATATGCATTAACACAGCGTGCTATATGCTTTACTGGGAGGTGCTTGTTCTACTTGAATATTTGTAGGATGCTGACATCATCAGACATTCCAAAGAGGGATGTACCTCTTTTGATGTGTTTTCCCAGTCTCCAAAAAGGCTACTCTTCTCAAAGGACATCACAACCCTCCACACACACTGTCAGCATTTGCAAGATTCAAACCCTTACCTAATTATATCACGACACTAGAGAGATACACATTAACACGGCACGCTATTTGCTTAATTGGGTGGTTTCTGTTCTCCTGGTATATTTGTAGGATGCTGACATCATCAGACTGGACATGGTAATGTGTGTTCACTTTGTTTTATGGAATCCTAGGAATGAGCCATGTGGGTCAGCAGGTATCAACAGCTTGAACAGTACCCCGTGAGTCTTACCTTGAGTGATCTATCTGTGTACACATTGACATTCCTTCATATGTCAACACATATCTATGCACAGATTTTTTGTTTTGTGGATACAACATGTCTGTGATGTTGATGAAGAGCTATTCAAAGTCTATGTGGGACATGTAAAGCTCTGTTCAGTGATGTATGTCCTGGGTGGCTGCCTTGCAAACAGTGTAACATGTTTGGGAACCATGATCTGCACATGAACATACCACAGTTGGTAGGGTTGTGTGTTTGTCAGCTTCCAATAGCTCTGTTTATGACTTCAGCCATGATGGACTCCATGGTCTTGCAGATCAGACTTTATAGGCTTTCTGGACTATACTTCCCATGGTGTGTTGTGCACCCACACTTGTGGGGAGTGCCATATGTTGCTGTAACACATTTGACAGTTCCAGATCCTGTAGAGAGGGTGAGGCTCAACAGACTGTTCAGGTGCAGGGTCTGTTTGTTCGGTAGTGCATGCATGTCACATATTGGGAAACAATGTAATCCAATTGCTGCCATGCTTTTGGCTTTGTGGGGAGCTGTTCAGCCATTCTACATGTGATATCTCCTGGTATGATGTCAGGGACTATCGTCAGTGGGAGGTGGGTATGTATATATGGGCCTGTCTGACATGATGTCGGCATTGTCAGTAAGGTACAGTTGGCCCTGACTCAGGACATATATGAGTGTACATTACTATTTATGACATAGCTGAAGGACATGTCATGATTCTCAGTCTGGACTCCTTCTCAGCTACTCTTTACAAAACACCAACAGACCTGAGCACTAATCCTTGTTATACTCTTTTACACACTTAACACCCTACTGATCCTTTGTGATCAGGCTACAGAGTATGTCATCATAATATACTGGCATGTCCACGGGTCGGTTTCGTGTGTACTCTCCAGTCCAGCTAGTGAATATTGTGGTTATGACACAATGTCACATCTGCCTCATGTACACAGACATCATTCTCCTCCTCCCAACACACTCAGATATATGTGAGAGATGCAACAATATTGACATACAGGAGGCTGAGGTCTCTCGACCCATGAGTGACATAGTCTATCAGGTGGTGAAGATAACCACACACACCACATGTCAGTCTCACATACACCTACAGGGACAGCAATCAAACCACATTATCACACATACACATACTTGGAGGCTGTACATACACTCTGCCTAAGCAGCAGAGACCTCCAAAGCAGACACACAAACAACTGCTACCCCACTACAATACCCACATATTACATAGTTCACAATGTCAGTGTGCCACACAGTCAATACCCTTTGGGCTAAACAACACACCTGATACACTTGTAGTAGGTGACACTTAATGTCAGACACATTGACGTCCCACTCACCAGGCCAAACAAGGGAATAGTCACTTTGAGCTGTCTCTCAGGTACCAGGATCCACCACATAACACATGCACTCAGGTCACTCCAAAGCAAGTCCAGGACTGGCTCCATCATTGTCCATGCTGGTGCATAGAGGAACTCTCTGATCATGTAGCCCAGGCCAGTATGACTCTGACCTTGTCTAGCATCTTACACTCACCAAGTATGATGTCACATTATACCAACAAACTGATCACGTTTAACAGTTAGCTAACATACTGGTGTTCTTCAAAGGGGATACAGTTTCTGTCAGCCTGGGGTGACATGCTTGACATGCCACGTAGCTTCCCTGTGGACAGCTTGCACCTGTCACCCTTGGACTTTTGAATACTGGCTAAGACACTTGCTGCCACCATACTGCCTTGTTTAAGCGGGGCTCAAAAGACAAACCCACCTCCATAGACATTACAGAGTACATGACACTGAGGGTAATGCTGCTCAAAACCAGATGTGTTACCCTCAAATTGCGCCCACTCAGGAATCTCCTCAGTATGGAGAATAGCAATATCTATGCACTAACAGACACCTGGTTCAGGCTCCCACATGCACACCAGCACTACCAGGTTATATTTCATACCATGCTTTCTGACCACATAACTCGGAATGGCCAACACAAATAGGGGGAGTATCCATATACATCACAGATACACATACCTCCGGGTTGGTAGCACTGCACAAAGCATCACAGACCAAAAATATGCACCTAACATTGTGCAAATCTGCCTTTTGGTTTGTTGCCTGCTACAGACCACACTCCCAAACTCAGCAACCACACTTGGCTTTCCTGGGAACACTGGACAATATGAAGGTCTCCCCAAACACCATTATATTGGGTGATGTCAAATACCCACACATTGACTGTGGATAGTACTCAGGCCCCAACACCCTCACCCAACAGTTGCTACTATTTGTAAACTCATATGCTATGGCACAACCGGTCACCACACCCACAAGAGGGGACAACATATTGGACATGATCATCACCAACACAGGGACTCTATGTTCCACACCTGTGATATACCCCTCATTGGTAAGGTCAGAACATACATTTATCTCACTGGATATCCATATCCCATCCCCACACCCATCCTGGGTAATCTTGGTGAACTTCCCAAAAGCAAACGTCACACTTCTCTAAACCAAGGTGGTATCCTTCAGAGACCCTGGGACAGTGGTAAGTATGAGTCAGACTGCTGAATACTTTACATACACATTCTATGGACATCTAGTGGACTGCATGGATCGTGCTATCCAAAATAACAACTGGACTCACGCCTCCAATGGCAGGGGACCTGTCTGGTAGACCCCGGCCATTCATACGCTATACAACAAAAGGAGGAAGCTACTACATGATAGAGCACAATTCCAGACAGGGAAGGCATCTTTGATCTGTACTAGCAGACAGCTACAATCACTCATGTATTTATGTCACGCCCACTTCAATTGCATCAGACACTTCGGACACTCACAAGGCCTTCTTCAGTTAATTCAGGTACCTGGCTGGACACTCACTGATATGCTGTGTGTTACTGCATACTGACTAAACATACCCTGAACCCACAGACATTGCCAACATCCTGGCAAACAGGTTTAGTGCAGATGTCTCCCTCCCATCCCCCCTAAGGATGTACTGTCCATCCCAACAGAGTTTAACCTCCCTGACATCACGAATAAACAGGTGAGTGCTGCCCTCCCCACAGCGGAGAACACAGCATCAATGGGACCAGACGGTGTCCTGGCCTGTGTCGTACACAGCCTTCATGATAGACGTAACCCTCACATTACGTCTTTGTTCGATATCAGAGTTACTGCAGGATATGTACCCAAGGAATGGCATACAGCGATAGTGGTCCCACTCCACAGAGTTGCTGCTGCAACAGACCACAGACAATATGAGCCTATAAGGCAAACTAGCCTGTTCTGCAAAGCTATTGAGTGTATTGTAATGGGACTCATGCACATAGACATGGGAAATCTACAGACACTGGGTCCTACACATTCCAGCAATTTTGTGGGCAGATCTTGCCTGTTGGACCTGTTCATATTCTTTAAACAGTTACAAGGTCGATCAGTGTTGGGACGGTTGTCCACACAGCCTGCCTGGACCTTGCACAACCCTTCAACACAACACCCCACTCAGCCATTATGCATAGGCTCACCGGCATCAATATCAACACATATCTCACACGGTAGATTGCTGCCTGGATCAGGGATAGCACCCACATGCTCAGTGTTGCAGGTGCCATGTCTGACTATACACCAGTTACACATGGCATCCCACAAGGCTCAGTCCTGGGACCTCTCTTGTTCAGTATATATTTGTGTGACGTACAGGCTATCACAGGAGGAATATGACTGCCCATGTTCGCAGATGACTGCAAACTTGGTGCCATAATCAACTCTCCAGCTGGCACATGCATACTCAAACAGGGTCTCACAGAGATAGGATGACTGGTGCCTGAGCCATAGCCTATGGCTATATGCCATTAGTTGCATAGTCATCCCCTTTGAGAATGACAACATGCTCACACATTACCACATAGGTAGTAATCCATTACATACGGTAGTAGTTGTTAGGGGTTTGGGGACACGACCTGTTCGTACTCTCGCCTTTGACAATCACATTGCCAAAGTGGTTAGACAGTGTTTCAACATAGCCCACCATATACCATATGGTTTCACATGTTGATCACGTGTGGTCATTGTGCCCCTATACTCATCACGCCCATGCTTGGTTACTATGCCACATTTGGGATGTACCTTACCTAACACCTGCAGCAACTGTAATGGCCACAAATGTTACTCAACAAGCAGATGTAGGGACTCACATGGATGCCCTGCACAGTTCAGATACAGTAACTCCAGCTCTACTCAGTCACTTACCACCTACACGGATGTGTTGTGTGCCTGTAGTTTAAGGCAATAGCCGACCTAGAATTAATGGACATGCTCCACCTCAGGATATCCAACTCCCTTTGAGCTACTCACTCCATGGACATATACCTCAGCACAGATGTTAATAGGACATGCTGGGGGGACAGATTATTATCTGAAAGGCTCCACTCACTCTGGAGTGTGGTCCCAGTTTTGCATAGGCACAGCCACCCACTGACCATGTACAGGTGACACCTTGACAAGTGGATGGGTGATCGTATGTTTACCCATGGTCTATCTTCTGGGTCCCTGCATGACAGAGGCACAATACACTAAACTTAAATGGGCTATCTTGTGTGACCTACTATTCACAGGCACAGTGTTCTGATTTGACAGGGTTGCAAAAGCCAAACACACTGTGGCTATGCTTGTACATGCCCTAGGGCAGATAACCTAGTATCAACTTCTGAACCTATGATAATGTTCATGATGCACAATGTTTATTGCTGATACTATTTGCAGGTTTTTATCATATTTGTTTTCCCACTTTCTATGAACCGCTTAGGTATCTGCAGAACATATTTGATTATGACAGGGTTCCACTATATTATATACGTATCTGTTGTCATATAACTGTGTGCACAGGGCAGATTGCTGGATAGTGAGAGGTTCCTGGGTTAACACATGCAACTGTCTGATATGTGTGGCCCACTGCTGTACTCTGACATGGCCTAAGTGCATGATAATGCCCAGTTCAGACTGTCAGTGTTCTGTTGCCTGACATTTGTCTCATTTATTCCTGTGTGAGTATGCCCAGTGTGACCTTTCAGTATGTTGCTGTCTGAGGTCCACTACATTTGTTGATGTATGTGTACATGTCCAATATTAACATTTCTACTGTGTGTGTTGAAAGTCAGGATCTATTCTTACTGCAGGACTCACCTTTGTGTCATAACTTGACAGGGATTATGCTGTGCCTGCAGGGTTTCCATGAAATACTTTGCATAGACTTATCAACATTTCTTCATACAGGCTACTCTCTGCAATACTGTCAACGTTTAGTGGTTCAGTACTATGACTATAATGCACAGTATTTTGGGTTCAAGGCCCATCACCATTTATAGTCTCATACTGAGCAGACCAGACTGCTTAAGGGCCAGTAGAGCAACTATGAGCATGTTGGTTTTTGTTCAGTTATGCCCTACTTATACCCAGCTTGCCCAACATTGCTCAATATTAACCATCATTGCTGGACGTTAGCCAATATTGCTCAACATTGACCACATTTGTACTAGTTGGTGTGTGTGATTTTGTTTACATATAGTACATGGTGGTAAATGCTGTTTAGCACTGCTTTATATTGCTTAACACATGGAGATCATGCCTCAGGTGTTGCTGCAGGGCTGCCTATGTTGGATGCACATACTGCACTCCCTATACATGTTTGAAAGCAGGTAGTGTCAACTTAGGCATCCCTTTTACTATATGTGTGGGTCAGAGAGAGGTATAATTTCCAGAGTTCCTACTGAGCCAGTGTATATGCTATGCATTGCCTCTTTGCCAAGGCCAAAGCATACTGGGCACGCCTCCTTCTGCCTACTGGGGCAGGCTTAGGTTGTTCCTCCTCTGAGTCACGCTCTGCCTGTGATGGCCTTGGCAATGGTGGGGGGCTGTTTGGCCTGGCCTATGCTGGTCCTGCTGCAGCTGTTTTCACAGAATCATATTATGTAGCATAGCACATATCATGACAATTTGGGTACATGTAGTTGGTGAGTACTGCAAGGCTCCACCAGATGTGTCCAGGCACCGGAACCGTGATTTGAGCAGCCCCAAAACACAGTCGATTACATTTTGTGTTTGTGCATGTGCCTCATTATGGCATTCCTGTTCAGGTTTGTGTGCATTTCTGATGGGTGTCATCAGCCACGGCTCCAGTGCATAGCCAGCATCCCCCACTAGGTGACCATGTGGGATGTCCCCATTGGCAAATGTCTGGTACAGCTGCGTCATATGCCAGATATGGGAATCATGGTAGCTTCCAGGGCAGCCAGCACATGCATTCAGTATTATGCCCTGGGCATCACACATGACCTGGCAGTTGATGGAAGGGAAGCCCTTGCGGTTGAAGTAGACCCTACCCGGCTCACCGGCTGGTGCTTTGATGCATATGTGTGTGCAGTCTATTGCACCCACTACCTCAGGATATTCTGCTATTTGCTGGAAGAGACGCATATTGCTGGCCAATACCTTACGAGAATTGGGGAAATATACATGATCACCGACGTGCTGACATGGCATCCAAGAACTGGTGCAGTACCCTGGATGCTGATGCCTGTGATATCCCCATCATATCACCAGTTGATCTCCGGAAGGTACCTGTTGCTAATATTCTTAGGCCAACACATACCTTGGTTTCCACTGGGATGGGTTCCCCTCTGTTGGTTCTGTGTGTGAGGTGTGGCCTGCACAGGTCAACAATTTGCTGCAAGAGGTCTCTGTCCACTCTATAGCACTCCACTATCTCCAGCTCATGTAGCCCCTGGTAGGTTACCCTGGGCCTGTACACTCTTCTCCGTCTCCTCACTGTGGGTTATCCAGCAGCATTTGCATTATCACCACCCTCAGCATGCTGCATATGTCACCTTATAACAGCAATGGCAGCCACTAACATTTTTTGTCTCAGTAAAGCTTTTTCAGTTTTCACTTCTATTAGCTTACTGCAGTGTTGCAGTGTCTCTTGAGAGAAACACAATGGACTGTTGTTGTTTGCAGAGTTTTAAGTGCTGGGCTGGACTGGGCTAGTGTACTGCCTGTGTAATTGCCTGATTCTGATTGTTTTCACCTGCTAGCTCTGCTAGTACTCCCTGGTAACTTCCTACTATTTGGTGTGCTTCCTTTTTCCTTTCTGTTTCCTCAGGGGGGGAGCGCCGCACACACAAGCGGAAACACGCACACAGCAGCTAACATGCGTGCACACATGCTTACATGGACTAAAACTTGCTTATTCTTCTTAAAACACGCGCACATCAGTGCAAACGCGCTTACAACTGTTTACACAGCCTTACATATGCTTACTCAAGCTTACACGTGTGCACACACCCTTACACATGCGCACACTGTCTTACTCGGGTTTACAGGTGCACACACGCACGCATGCACGCTCAGCAAGTAACTTTGGTGTTATCCATGACATACACCTTCAATTTCTTGACTTTACCTGGCCTACTTGTTGACACACCTCTTTCAATAATATGCAAATGTCAGCTGACACATGACACTCTGCTCCAATGAGCTTCACTCCTTTCATGCATACCCCCCTCTTAATGTCACCTATCTTCTACTCTGTTACTCCCCTTATCCTACTCCTACTCTCCACTGCTCATTTGCTATGTAAACTTGCGATTCACTATCCTAACTCTCATTTGCATAGGATTTCCTACTAAGGCTTGGTTACATCTCTTAGACTGAGCTTCCCCCCTTAGCAACCTCTACTCGGTGGCCATGTTGTCTTCAGCCTGCCATTCACTTACATTGTAAATTCATATTAGCTATAAAATCCACATTTGTGGATCCTAATTATTAATTTTCAGGTTTTTAGGGCACAGCATGTTTGTGCGGTGCTGCTCTACAGTTAAACCTCAGAGATCAGGATGAAAAAAAAAGTTATTTTATTTATATTTTGCATCACTTCCCATTGCCAATGGCCATATTTTTGGCCATTGGCATGCTTCCTCCTGTAAATGCAAGCTTTTTTGCAGCTGTCATGGCTCTGTTTTGCTATTTGCAGAACCGTACTCAGTTGTCAACTGAGTACATTTCTGCAAATAACACTACTCCTACTCGGACAGGTTCGGGTTTCCTGGATCGCAAATTTACCTAATTTTGCATAGCTTTCACCTGCAATTGAGGTAATTTGCATATCCAAGCCCTGTCCGTGTAGGACTAGTTTTGAGAGCTCAGTTGCACGCCCCTACTGGCTGTTCCTGGATCACGTGGCGGACATGTTGGTTGCATGGAGTCTTACTCTACTCTTAGACTCCGTGCAAGCCTTCTTGAATCCGGCCCAATTTCTTTCTTATCCTCAATAGACCACTCTATCATCTTTATAGCTCTTTTTTGGCCTATCAGATTTTGTGATTTCTGTGGACTGCTACTTCCTTCTACAACAGGGGGCCATCCTCTCCCTGGGCCTGGCCTGGCCCCATTGTAGGAATGTTTCTATATTTTTGAGGATTCTACACTGTTATTTTTTCCATTCCTGGCAACAGTGCATCTAACAGGATTGGGCATTTTTTTATCCAGGGTGTTGTGCACCCAGCTATCTTTATTTAGTTTTTTACCTACTTCTGTCCATAATATATGTATATATAAATACAGTTTATATATCAGTGTCACCTTGGTGAGATTTGTGAACAACAGGGTCCACCTTGGTAAGGTACTCACCAAGACTTGAGGATGAATTCTATTTCAGCACTACTACTCTCCTTTGTTTGCTGACTTTTCATCTCCTTC